>NW_026057578.1:64362210-64524128 GCF_023721935.1 Panthera uncia
TTCATCTGCTAATTTTATTATCTGTCATTTCTGGGTTTGTTTCTATTGACTGATTTTTCTCCTGATTATATTTCCCTACCCTTTTGCATATTTGGTCATTCTTGACATTCTGAATCTTATGTTGCTAAATGTCTGTATTTTGTCATTGTCCTTTAAACAAATCATGAAATTTGTTTTGGCTGGCAGTCTTGGTCATCACGGATGAACTTATTTTTTATGAGGCTTGCTTATAAATTTTGTTGAGGGGACATCTAGAGGTACTTTTACTCTGGGGCTAATTTAGCCCTTCTACTAATGTATAACTTTCCTGGAGTTTCTACTGAATTTTCTGGACATTCAACAAGGTCTCTTCACTTTGGCTGGTTGAAAGTCAAACATGTCCCAGCCTCGTGTGAGTCCTGGAAAGCAGCCCATGCTCCCTGGCAGTTTAGCTCACACTGAGGAGTTTCACTGTATGTATGTGCAACTTAGTGTTAGCAACTTTGATGAAGATAGTGCTGGAGTCCTTGTTGTTATAGTCTTTCCTCTCCGATCCTCTGCCTTGAAAAGTCTTCTCAGCTAACTCCTCAACTCAGCAAGACCATTATGGTCTGCTTAGGTTCCCCCTCCCTGTGCTGCAATTCAGAAAGTACTTCCAGCAAAAAATTTAAGGTGACAACAGAGCTTGCCTCGTTTCTTTCCTTCTTTCTTTCTTTTCTTTCTTTCTTCCTTCCTTCCTTCCTTCCTTCCTTCCTTCCTTTCTTTCTTGAATCACAGTCCTGTGGTAGGTGCTGTCCGATATCTGAAAACAGTGATTTCATATATTTTGTGCAATTTTCGAGTAGCTTGCATTAGGAATGTATCACAGGCCAAATGTGTCCCCCTCACCTCTAATGCCTAATGTGATGGTATTAATAGGTGGAGCCTTTAGGAAGCCATTATTCATGAGGGCAGAGCCCTGATGAGTGGGATTCGTGCTCCTATAAAAGAGGCCCAACAGAGCTCCTTCGCTCCTTCCTCCATGTGGGGGTACAACAAGAAGTCTGCAACCCAGAAGAGGGCCTTCACCCAACCATGCTGGTGTCCTGATCCCAGACTCCCAGTGCCTAGAACCATGAGAAATAAGTTTCTGCTGTTTATAATGTACCCAGGCTGTGGTATTTTGGTATAGCAGCCTGAATAGACTAAGACAAAAAAGTAGTCTTGGAGAAGTTACTTGGGTATGGTAGAAGTGGGAATCTCCACTTCCTCCGTGGAAGCACATTCAATATAGTGATGTGCTCTTCCAGGCCCTTCTCAAGAGGCTAGGTTCTCAAGAAACAGAAGCTGTCTGTGGCTGACTGAACAGACAAGGAAGCTCAAAAGATCATGGTAGCTCACAGGATTGCGGAAGGGCCAGAGAAGCTGTTTAATACTGTCTTTTTTTTTTTTTTTTTTTTTTTTGAGACAGAGAAAGAGCGTGAGCAGGGAGACAGGCAGAGAGGGAGAGAGAATCTTAAGAAGGCTCCATGCTCAGCACAGAGCCCAACACAGAGCTCAATTCCACAACGCAGAGATGACGACCTGAGCTGAAATCAAGAGTTGAAAGCTCAACCAACGAACCCACCCAGCCACCCCTCAAGATTGTCTTTATAGGAACTATGCCCAACACGTGCCTCAGACACTGTTCTGATGAGAAAACCACTTCTGGTACCATTGCTGCCACCAAATTCTAGGCAATCAGTGTGTACAACTGTCACTTCTGCACCAGGAATTCAATTATACCACAACCACCACCGCTACTGCCTACCCGGAGGTGCTACTTCTTGTGTCAGGAACTAAATTGTGTCCCCACCGCTAAAGCTGCAACCTCCACACAGAGTGTGCCCTGTGTTTAACTCTAGTTGCACTCGCTCTTGAGTCTGGCGAGGAAAGCAAGAGTCTGTGATTTTCAGCTTCTATAAGGAATGAGCTTTTCTTCCCACCAAGACGCATGAAGTGGATGATTCCCCCAATTCAAAATGTGGTTGTGATGTTCAGCCAAAACATCCACCATGGAGGAACTATTAGCGAATCTTGGATGGCTTCCTGGCACTCAGTACTGGAGCATGGAATAAAATCACTCATTTTGTTTCTGGAAAAGGGATCTGCGATCCAGTCTCTTTTGGAGCTTATGAGAGGGGGCCACTGCCAGATCATATGTGTATTCCATACAAGCAACCTCTAGAGAAGTGGCCTTTTGTACAGTTCAGCAACTGGTAGTAACACTATCAGTTCTAATGACCAGTCTCCTGACCTCAGGTTGCAGAAGAAGACAGGAATGAAGATGGCAAAATATTATTAATGGTTCTTGAGCCAAAATTCTCAGAGGCTGGGGCATACTTCTGAGTTTCTGGTATGTAATGAACTGGGAAAAAAAAGGATCTAGATACATTCTAGAACCATAACAAGAAGTGAGCCAATCCTATTGGATTTATTTATTGTTCTGATCATTAAGGACCATTGACCAAATGGCGCAATGTTTAAGCCATTACTAACACCTTAGCTCAAAACAAAAACAAAAACAAAAACAAAAACAAAAAACAAAAAACGAAAAAACTGTGCAGGGTACATTATATCTGAGCCCTAAGAAAAAAGGGTGCTGACAGGAGGTTTTAGCGATGGTAAGGAAAAGAGGATTGGGTATGGCAGATGGGATGGTGCTATAAAGTGGGCCACGTGGAGTCTGGGAAGCAGGGGAGCCCTGGGGAGAGAAGAGGCTGCAATCTGAAGATACTGGGCATCAATGGAGGAAAGAAGAACAACAGAAGATAAGAGTGGCCTGGGTAAAAGGAAGATAACCATTCTACCTCCTTGCCAATAATTCTAAGAAAGAGGTTCAGAGGGTGGAGAAGAGTACCTACTATAAGCCAAGAATTAGGGATTCAGAGTGAGCATATAGATTCATGCATTGACAAACCAACTGACTGAAATTTGGAACAAATCACAGATCTGACTTGGACCTTCTCGCTTCCCTCTTATCTTGAATTGTGCTTCTCCTAAAGTTCTTTATGTCTAGCGTAGCTTGGAGAGACCGAGGAACTTTGGTGTGCAATAATCCTTTTTTTTTTTTAACACGTTTATTTATTTTTGAGACACAGAGAGACAGAGCATGAACGGGGGAGGGTCAGAGAGAGGGAGACACAGAATCTGAAACAGGCTCCAGGCTCTGAGCTGTCAGCACAGAGCCCGATGTGGGGCTCAAACTCACGGACCGAGAAATCATGACCTGAGCCGAAGTCGGCCGCTTAACCGACTGAGTCACCCAGGCGCCCCAGGTGTGCAATAATCCTGATGGAATGGAATTGCTGGTTGCCTCCCCAGTGCACACTCCCTCCATGGGCCTCGGGTGGGGCCTGATAGGCCAGATCAGGGTAGTCCCAACCCTTTGTCACAGCAATGGTTTCAGGGATGGGCAGTAGCCCAGGTGTAAGGTAACAACCATCTGATATCCTGCTGGCCACCGTGCTGTCAGGGATGAACTAAGCTGATCTGCTCAGAGGAAATCCAAGAGTCATTTGTGTGATGAGTGAGTCAAGAGAAGCTCTCTCTCCTGGGCAGTGTGGTATAATGCCTGGACCTGGTACAGCCACTTATCCTTCAGGAAGGAAGCCAACCTAAGTAGGAAATTGACCCAAAGAGAAGAGAAAACCTGAGAGAAGTGTAGAAAAAAATAGAGCCAGAGTTGTGACCAAGCCATGCCTGAAGCTCAAGCAACTTCTGAATGTTTTGACTAAGGAAGCCCATATACTTCCTTTGCTAGTGAAGCCAATTGGATTGACTTTTCTATTTCTTGCAACCAAAAGCATCCTAGCCATGATACCAAATGATCTATTGGAATCCATTTTTCCATTTCTTGGGTAGATGTGAGGGGACACAAACGAAATGACCAAAAAAATGAATATATTTTAAAGCCTTACTGTCCTTCTGGGGTTCTACTCTCAGCTTGGTTTAGGCAGGTGGTCACATTGTTAGGAAGAGGAGATGGGAAAGGTTTGAAAAGTGAGCAAGAAGCCCAAAGAAAGGGTAGAGAAAAATAAAAACAGGAGATTATAAAGTAAAAGAGAGGCAGAACGTCAATGGAAACAACACAGAAGCCTCAGAATTATCCTACTCTTCTGGATGCTGTGTTAACCAAGCCCAGTGGATTCTGTCATCTACATATCCCCAGTTCCCACGGCCTCCTCTTTATTTTCACAGTGATGCTTGGTTCAGACCTTCATGATCTCTCTCCTTCTCATGGTCTCTGCCTTTGCTCTCATCCCCTCCAAATTTATTTTCTACACCACCGCCGGAGTGATCTTCTCAAAAGAGAGCTCTAAACATGTTCCTACTGAAAAATTTTTGATGCCTCCCTCATGTGGAACATGGGAAAGAGCTGAGCTTTGAAGACAGATCATTTTGAAATCCATCTCTGCCACTTACCAGCTGTGTGACTTTGGGCAAATTTCTTCATTTCTCTACACATCACCTACTTCAACAACAGGCAGGATTCCTTTGATTACCAGTGACAGAAAACGACCCCATACTCATTAGATAAAAGGGGAGGAGGAACTCACTAACTCAAGTGACCAACTGAAGAAAAATAGTACAACAGGGTCTCAGGGATAACGAGAAGCAGAATTCACAAATAGCCTGTACTGTCTCTGCCTTTCTGGGGAGGCGATGGTGGTAAGGGAGGGTTTATATTTCCATTTTTGTTTCTCTCTGCATTTTAGCTTTATTTTCTTGGATTGGATATTTTGTGAATGGCTGGAATGTGAAACATGAATGGCCAACAGCTTCCAGGCTCACATCTTCTAGTTTAGTTCATAGAACAAGGGAGACTCCTATTTTGAATCCCAAATTCAAGCTTTTCAGGAATGGCTCTGACTGTCCTATGTTGGATCAGGCACCCACCCAGGGCTAATCAACCAGGGGCAGGGGCAGGGGCAGGGGCAGGGGCAGGCGCAGGGGCAGGATGTGTAAGAAGATGGCAGCTTCTGTTTAAACCACATGATCACAGAGAATAAATCAGAAAGAACATTTAGCAGAAGCAAATGGTGCTGTTCTGGAAAGACAACCCACTAGATACTCTTTACAAATTTTATCTCGTGTGCTCATATGAATGAGTACCAAGTACCCGGATAGCACCTGAGCACAGTGCACAGCTCTGCAAATTCTCAATTAATTAAGTTCCCAATTTAATACAAACCAGTTCCCCTGCACCACTAATCCTGTACCCTGTTCACCCTAGATGGCTCACCAATCCCAAAAAGTTGTGTACTGTTTCTTCCTATCCTGGTGCAGGGCTGTATTTCCCAGCCTTTCTCAACTTACTCCTATTAGCCCCTTAAACCCAAGCCAGTGATACCCTTCTTCGAATCCTTCCTCAGCACACCCAGACCCAACAGCCTTCTCTGCACTTCAAGAAGCCTCTTAGCCTCCAGCACAGCACTGACCACATCATACGGTAATTACCTGTTTGCTCATCTGTTTGTTTTCCTCCTCTCTCTCCAGAGATTGTGGCTTTCCAGCTCTTCGTCCCGCGTCCAGGAATAAAGCCTGGCATCTAGTAGACCTCAGTAAATGCTTGTTAAATGAAATACAGGATGAATCAATGCAGAGGAGGAAGTAGAGGGAAACGAGGAGAAGGCTAAGTAGAGATTTCACTGTTCACACACAGACCTGTGTGTTTCGACATTAGCAGTTTCAAAGGGAGAATAGCCAGCAGAGTCTGCAGATGCTTAGAAACAAAGTTGCTTCCTGTCCCTGCAATCCCTGAAATGTGAAAGCTGGCTTTTGTTGTTGTTGTTGTTGTTGTTGTTGTTGTTGTTACCACTGTATTATCTTCTTTGCTTGTTGGAAAGTAAGCTTTCTGTTGACATCTATTTGGTCCTGCTGGCTAACCCATCAGTTCATCCACATGCTGACCTGGGGCATCCAGGATAATGCCCCCACCCGTCCACATACGCACTGGTGGAATCAGACCAGAACTCTAAGTATTCCTGGCAGTCAGTCTGGGTTCTTCTATGGGCCAAAGGGATGAGGTCACCATTGCCAATGAAGTCACCACTGCATGATTCATCCAACATCAGCTCCCTATTTGGGGTGCTCTGACATTCCCAGAGCTTCTCCCAGAGCATCCAGAACCTGGGTTCCTGCTATCCTTCAAGGTTCCGGAGCTGATCCTCCAGTTTCTTGGATCCTTAGTGAATATCTGCCCCCTCTGAGAAGTATTATAAGAACCGAGAGGCTGGAGTCCTGAATGGGGGAAGCCTCAGGGAAGCCTTTATCCTCCAGTCCCAGGACAGACCTCGTCATCCCTCATAAAGGCCTTCCCGTTGTCTCCAGCAACTGCTTCTCTCCTTGTCCCAAAGTTTTAACCAGGATCTCTCCAGACACATTCTGAAAGGCTCCAGAGTTCTCAAGGGTGAGACCTGATTCCACAGATGAGTTCACATTTATAGATGAGAAAGCTGAGGCTGGGAGAAGAGAAGTCACATGTTCATGGTAACACCACTAACAAGTATCAGAGCTGCGACCAAATGCACTCTCCCTGCTGGAGGTACTCTGGTAGCTTCTTAACCTCTTCTGATAGACCTTCCTTTTAGAACATTAGTTTCTACAAATGCTGCCTGAAGAAATGGTCCTGTAGGCAAAGGGGGCAAATCCTCCTTTCTTCCCCTCTCACAGGAAGTGGCAGACACTGGCCTTGAACCAAGACCTGATTTCAAGGCCCTGTCCTGCCTTCCTTAACCTGTCATTCAGGATACAAAAGCTATCTTCCAGAATCACTGCATAATCTAAATTAGTGGGGCAATGCCAACACCCACACTTAGACCCAAATGTGGAGGGGTCTGGTGAGATGTTCAGTGTGACTCCACAAAGACCTTCCAATAATCCAGGAAGTCTTTCTGGGACAGTGGAAATCAGATTTGGGGTTTGAGAGTTGAGTCTTGGGAAGTGAGGCATGGGGACATTCTCCAAAGTACACTCCAGGTCTTTGAATGCTGGAATTAGCTGGAAGACTTTGGGATAACCACTTTGCCTCTCTAGGTCTGTTTGCTCATCTACAACCTCAAGAGAGCTAAGGGAGATGGTCCAGTTGACCTCTGCACAGCTTTTCAACATAGCGTTTTCCAATCTTGTGAATCAATGAAAGAAAGCCATTTCTCACATTCAGCAGGGGATGGGAGGTTGTGGTTCCCTGGCACTCTCCCCTGCCCTCTCCTCCAGTGCCTAATGGTCAAAGCAGCACTGTAGGTCAGTGAACAGGACCCGGACAGACAGTATTTCCAAGCTCTGCCCAGGCAGGGGTCAGAGGTTGCCCCCTGGATCACAGGCCAAGTCTTAGAGCAAGGGTATCCTCAGGGATCACAATCCACCACTTCGAAGGACACTCGGGACTGCAAGGCGACCTCAGAGAATGCTGCCTCCAGAGGACGCAGGGGTACATTTGCCGCATCCAGACCCCACAGGGTCTCCTTTTTCTGGCTGTTGGAGGGTTGCTTCAGAGGTTCAAGATGCTGTGACTCCTTTAGGCACCAGTTTCAAAGTAAATGATTCAAGCTCGTGCTGTGAACAGCCTGCGTTGTTACTGGGGCGGGGTGGGGGGGGTGCCAAGCAATAAGCCAGCTGTGGTGGTCCACCACAACCCCTCCCCCACCACCTCGCGCGCCTTAAAAAAAATTTTTTTTTAAACCTCTTGGCCTTTCTTCCTTCCCCATTTCTAGTTCTGTTGTGCACTTAGAGGCCGATAGGATGGATCCTACCTTCCGGATGGGGTTTAAATATACATGTATAATTTTGCATGACTATTGCGTCATCGTTGAAGTCGTCGTGGTTCCCCAAGAGGCCTCCTAGGCTTCTTCAACCACCGGGCCTTTGGACGCTTCCGGGCGCTGCGGGCACTTGCGCGAGGAGCCCTCGGCTCCTCCCGAGCGCTTCCTTCTCGGCCTCCTCCCCCAGCCTCACCTTCCCCCCACCCCCTCGCCACCGCACTCCGCCCCAGCTCCGCGGCTCCTCCCCCTCACCCCTTCCCCAGCCCTCGCGGGGAGTCAAGCTAGGGTGAGCGGGCAGGGCTGAGCGGCGGTCGCGGGCGGGGCCGCGGGCGCGGGGCGCGGGGCGCGGAGCCGGCGGGCGGGGGCGCGGGGCTGGCGGCCGGCTCTCGGGGAGGCGCCTGGGCCCGCCCTCCTCCGGGGCCCAGCTGGGAGGGGGCCCGGACCCGCGCGGGGCGGGGAGAGCCGCCTGGCCCCTCCCCTCCACTGCCCTCCCCAAAGTTGCCGTCTCCCCTGGGGCCGGCCAGTCTTATGATCCAGCGGATCCTCCTGGGGAGGCCGGGCCGGGGAGAGGGCGCCGAGCGGCGGGGGCAGCGGGCGGGCGCGGCGACCGGGGCCCGGGCGGGGATCCGGGCAGCGACAGAGGCGGCGGCAGAGCCCCGTGCCCGCCGCCCCCTCCCCTCGGGCGGGGGGAGCCGCTGCATGGGGCCGGGGGGGCGGCCCTGCTGCGCGGAGCGGCGGCGGAGGCAGACCCCCCAGGCGGGCTGGGGCTGAGCCCGGGGCCGGGGCGGGGGCTCCGGGGGGACCATGCCCGGAGGCCGGCCGGCCGCAGCATGGCTCACGGGCCCGGCGCGCTGATGCTCAAGTGCGTGGTGGTCGGCGACGGGGCGGTGGGCAAGACGTGCCTACTCATGAGCTATGCCAACGACGCCTTCCCGGAGGAGTACGTGCCCACCGTCTTCGACCACTACGCAGGTAAGCCTCGGAACTGCTGACTAAGGGGCCGCTCCCCGGGCCGGGAACTTTGGAGCAACTTTGGTGGAGCCCCCTCGCCGCCTCCCCCGAGCGCGCTCCCCACCCCTCCCCCGCCTTGCCCTCTACCGGGCGCCCGGCCCCACCCCCAGACCTCCCCTCCGGCGCTCCCAGTCGCCGGCTCGGTAGACCCCTCTTCTACTCCTCCCCACCCCCGGCCCAGTCCCAGCTCACCGCACTTCCCAACCCCCGGACGCCCTGGGCCGACCTCCATGACCTTCCCACAGCCTCCTCCCTACTGCCCCAAACCCCCGGGGGAAGTACTTAGGGCACCGGGCGAGACGTGGCTACGGGACTTGGGAGAAGAGAGTGGGCAGCGGGGATCACATCACACGCCGGCCTCACACCACTTAACAGGGCACAAGGGAAAAGGGGTGACATCTCCCCGAGAGCGCCGCATGCCTCCAGCTGGGTTGAGATAAAAGAGTCCAGGTGGGGAGCGAGGTTGCCCCAGACCCTAGATAATTGAACTTCTCTCCCCGCCCCCATTTCTGCCCTTGCAGTCAGCGTCACCGTAGGGGGCAAGCAGTACCTCCTGGGACTCTATGACACGGCGGGACAGGTGAGTGTCTTGGCCCCTGGCCGACATCCCCTTGCCTTTCCTCAATTCAGGGTGGCTGCAAATGGCCTTTGGAAACTGAGGTGTCGAAGAGGGAGGGTGTGTCTGCGAGGGGCCCCTCTGGATCAAATCTTTATTTCTTTTTTCAAGTCAGCAAATTAGGAAAAGGAGAAACACAGGCAAGCACACACAACGCAACAACAAACCTAGCCCAGCCCACCCCATGTGAACCCCTGTGCTATGAAAGTTTTTGCCTGTGTGTGCTTTCTGTATGGTGCCTGGTGTGTGGGTCCCAACTCCTGTTGCAAAGTGGCAGCGGCCAATCATGAAGCGCCCTTATTTTTAGTTGCAGATGACCAGGTCTCCCCCTCACAGCCTCTGTCTGGTCCCTCATTGGAGAGTGGTCTGCCTGCCCGAGGAACCTGATTGGTGCGAAATGGCATCATCTAATATGATGGGAAGGCATTTGGTCCTGGTTATGTTTATTACAACATCATTGCACTCTGGGACTCGAGTCCCTGCAAACGTAATTTGTGGTGTTACCAGAGGACCATAGGGAAAAAAAGAAAAGAAACAACAACCATTCAGCCACTCCCTGGGGTAAGGAGGAAGAGGAAGGGTTAGGAGTTCAGTATGAATCTTGGAGGAAGAGCTTTTTTTTTCTTCCTTAGGAAGGCCAGGTGACTTTGTCTGGGTTTTCTTTGGGAGAGATTATTGTGCAGAAAGAAAATGCACACTCCTCCTGGCAGCCTCTGACCATTAGCAAATCAGAGGTGGCTCCTAAAGGATTAAAGTCTCCTCCCTGTCTCTGTCCCAGCCACCCTCTTCCCAGACCCACTTTTGCTGTGGGGCTGGGATGATTGTGTGTAATGAAGTTTTGTAGAATCCAGCCCTGTGATTAGACATGAATCCTTGGGCAGAAATTTCCACGTGTCATCCAGACTTGAGTCGTTGAGGCCATGTGAACAGCTGAGGGGCTTAGAGAGTGCTTTGGAGGATGTCTGGTAGTACAGTTTCCTTTTCTATAAAATGTTAGAAAAAATTCCTGTTCATGTAATATATGCCAGATGCTTAGCACTGAGTCTGGCACACACAGGTGCTCAATAAAGGGGAGCTATTCTTTATAGCTTTTCTAGATTCGGATTTCAGAATTGTGGTACCAGGTTAGAGTCTGAAAAATGTTTTATTGAGAGTGTTTTGATGTGGCTTCTGGTTTCCAAACCGTTAAGTTAGAGGAGCATCCGAGGATAGAGAAACTGTTGGCAGTGCAAGGTGCCAGAGGCTGTCCCCTTTCACCAGACCGTCCTAAGTCAGTACAACCAGTTCTTAGCTTTCCAGGGCCCCTTTTGGATGCCTGCCTTATTGTATTGTAGTTGTTACTTATTCTGTCAGAACGTATGGAGGGCAAGAGGCAGAACTCTGTCAGTTAAGTAAGACCAACTTTTGAGCAACAGGGTAGATAAATAACAGGTTGAAATTACTGGTTGAAAGGAGAGAGGTTTTTAAACATCGTCTCTAATTTTAACTTCTCTCACTAGCACCTCTTCCCTTTTCTCATTTAACTTGTCACCATGACCATTTGTTTGACCACAAGCCCTGTTCAACAGGATGTATGTATGTCAGACCTGTTCTGTGCACCTTTAGACCCAACTAATATTTACTGAGTTCCTTCGACATATCAGGCATGGGACAGCCACATGCAAATATCTTTTTATTTTCTCCACAAAACAACCCCATGAGATAAGTGATATTCTATCTTTGCAGATGAGGAAACTGGGATTCCGAGAAGCTAGGTAGCTGACTTAAGGTTGCACAGCTACTGACAGGTATTGCTGGGATTAGGGCACGGGTCTGAATTTGCCCCAGTTTGAGGTGGTTATACACACAGGAAGCAACAGGAGAGGCTGAGATGCTACCTGGGTTGATTGGATTCCTTGTGTGTCTATAGACACACCTGGAATCTTGATGGCCATTCTCTGAGTGGGGGTTGTATGCAACCGCTACAGAGGAGAGAACCCAGATCCAAAGAATCACCTGAAGTTGGACCCCCTCACAAAACCAGGGCTTCCCATAAGTCATCGTGATTGCTGTTTGTATTGTATGTATGTTTGTATGTATGTTTGTATTGTATTGTATGTTTGTATTGTATGATACAATACCAAGTGGGACCAAACTATTAGTAAGGTTCAGATGTTACTGTTTTTACCCAGCGGTCGGACACCTACTCTATCGGCCAAGATGCGTTTTAGGCCCCCTTGGTGTTTTTGCCAGTGTCTGGAACTTTTCCTTTTAGATCAAAGTTAGTGATAATTCATCTTTCAGCATTTAAGGGTTTATTACTAATAAGCAATCTTAGCAATGTAATTATCAATGAGATTAAGTGAGGATTGCCCATTGTCTACCTTAGCACTGTGCTAAGCACCTGGGGACTACAAAAGAATAAGTTTAAGATAGGGCTCTGCCATGGCTGATGATAGGATAAGTAGAAGTGTCTGAACCAGATATCTGTTCATGTGTGTTACATAGGAGATTCCTGTGTTGTCATTAAGATGTGATGCCTCTATGAAGCCATGTTTACAATAAGTAAACACATAGACATGCATACACACGTATACATCCACGTTTAAGCCTTACGGACAGCAGAGGAAAGCCCACGGGCTTTCGAACCAAAGAGACCTGGGCTCAGATCTCCATCTTACTGTACTAGTCGTGCGATTCTAGCTGTATTTAACCTTTGTGATGTAGTAAAATATGTGGACAATTAGAATCTATGCTGCAGTGCTGTAAACTGGCTTAAACTGTTCAGTGTATGTGAAAACAGCTGACACTGTTCTTCCCTCATAGTAGATGAGTATAAATATTACAAGAAATTATTGTACTGCACCCTGGTCAGTTTTGTTGGGGCAAGGGGGGGTCACAGGTGGAAGAGGATAGTGTATTGTGTTTGGAGTTGACGATAGAAATTCCACTAGATTCCAGATCCTAGAACCTTTTCACTGGAGGTGTGGAGCCAGCTTTGTACTTCCTGATTCCCACAGTCCCCATCACTGGACCCATGGACGCAGTCCAGTGTTCCCTGCTCTAAATGCCCTGTTGTATCAGATGGTTTCCTTTCTTTCTCAGAGCCTGCATCCCCAGTAATGTAAGAGAAACTTTGAAAAACTAAGAGTTCAGTGCACACTTCGAGAGACAAGTGGGGTATGTAGGTTTCAGTTGATTCTACTTTGGGAGGTAAGAAGCGTTGAGGAGGAAGTGCACGGGACTGGAAAGCGCCGCTTTCTCTCCAAAATGCTCGCCCAGAATGTTCACTCGCTGTATTTGAATAACAGCAATAAGGGCCTCCCTTAGGTTGGAACTTAAAGTTTATGTGCTTATTCTTGGTCTCCTCTTTGACCCCAGTCAAGTTCAAAGCCATAGGCAACATTCACCCAGTTTACATACTAGGGAACAGAAGAGATGACCATGGTAGATGACCTTTTTCCTTCCGGAGGAGTCTGCTTCCCCCTTGCCCTCTACCACTATTGGTCGAGAGTGGAGGTGGGGAGGGGGTTGGGGGGGTGGAGCGTAGGTTGGGGGAGAGAATGAATGAGTGTTTTGGAATGTGAGTGTTTTGGGCAGCTTTAGTCCCTATCATGGGCTCTGCCTGGGCACATCCCTCAATGTCCCCCACACCAGAGGGGAAGCCCCTCTCTTGGCCAAGCCCCCGGGTGGCCCAGGAGCATCCCTGACGCTTTGACAGCCCAGTGTTTTGGAGTGGAAGTTGAGGGCAGTGGTGCCTTCCTCCTCGCTGGGGCCTTGTAGAGGGGTCTGGCTTTCGGCCTGGGAGTCTCTGCAGCTTCTCCTTTCTTGCCCAGCTTTCAGGACTTCAGGGTAGGCTCTGCAGCAGCCCTCTTGTCCACTCAGGGTGGGACTGGAGAGGCAGTATTTTTCCTCCTGCCCCTGTACTGTTTGGAGCACAGGGGAGGTGGCAAGAGCTCTCACTATCTGTGCAGATGAGCTGGTGGGGAGCTGCCTGGCAAGCTGCTCTTGAGCTGTGGGCTCCTGGCTGATCTCTTAATCCTTGGCAGGAAGGCAGAACTTGATACCCTAAAGAGGGAAGGACTGGCGCCCAGTTTATCCCAGGTCTCGGAATACCCACACTCAGGAGGGTGTGTGTTGGGGGTGCTTTTGGGTTCCCTAAAGTTCCAGATTTAGCCACTGCCTCAGTATGTGGAAGTCCATATGCATGCTTTTGGGTGTGCTGTTGCTATGTCTGTTCACTGAAACACACACAGGTTCAAGGATGCATACACAAGAGCCATAAATACCCTTAACTTAGGTGTCCCTGGGGTTGGCTTTTCAGTGACAAGTGAGATCTGTTTCTTACTTGACGTAGCCCAGCAGCTGTGGCTGACCTCCAAGCCCTCTGGGTAACCAGGGAAGTACTTTCCCTCCAGAAGGGAATCTCCAGGGGAGGCAGCCTCGGAATGCCCTGACTTCTGTGTGTTTCATGGGGCAGCACCTAAGGGCCTAATATAATGGGAAGGGGCCACGGGGCGGGGTTGGGGGGTGCCTGTTGCCACCTCAGGCTCCTCCTGCCTTCAGGCAGGCATCCTCACAGTACCTGCGGACGTACACTTTTGCCCGATGAGGAAATTGAGAGTGAGTAGGCGAATGGAAACTGGACAGAGATGTAATTAGGAGAAAGGTTTTCCTTACCTTGGAGGGGGCCTGCGGGGAGCATCAGGAGGGCTCAGGAAACACCCGCCTGCATTCTGCAGCTTCCGGGTGTCAGCAGCCCCTCACTGCGTCCCTGAAGGGCCTGGGGAGCAGAGTCTGGGAGAAGCCATGGAGTTCCTCCCCAGCCCAGCTTCAACAGGTGAGCTGCTGGCACTAAATATCCCGATTTCCCTTAGTAACCTACTGTAGATTTGTCGTCTGTGCATTTTTCCTAACCTTTTTAGAAGCTATTTATATCTGCAGCCTGCACCACATTACACTGAATGCTGGTTTCCTCCTCTGCATTGGGAAGGTGGATGGCCTCTCTTGGCTCCAAAACCTCTGCAGTGACTGAATGTCCTGTGCTCCCTTTCTTCTCACTGTGATGTGGGTTGGGGATATGTTAGCTCTGACCGTGGTCCCGCAAGCAGGAGCCTCAGGGCGGGGGCAGTCTGCATCCGTTCTGAATGGTTTGTCTGTGTGCAGGTGGGCCCTGTCCCTTTCCTGGCCATCTGATCTGGCTGGCTCCTCCACTTCTCTCATGGTTTTCTTGAGGCTTACTGCCATTTACGCTCTGGGAACCAAAGCATCCCAGCAGGTGTAGCAGAAGTGGGTGTCATAGGTGTGTTCAGATCCCATCTTCGCGGCTCCTTGTGCAGCCTCAAGGGGCCTGAGCATATGTTGTCATTTCTGTGCATGCCAGGATACGAAAAAGGTAGGAAGCATTGTTTTACAGCTCATGGGTCAGGGGCCTTAGGGCAAACTGGGTGTTTGCGGTTTTGTTGTGGAATTTGGGGTTTCAGGAGAGGAGACCTAACGGCATTAAAATAGGACAAAACAAAGCAGCTTTCCACGGGGGTATCAGTTTCTAGCAGTGACACATATGTTGGCAGCCGCGGGCACTACTACCAAGAGGTCTCAGATACAGAATAGCAAACTACAAGTTGGAGGGAAGGGAAGCAGTTACAAAGAAAGAAAACCGAGGACCACACAGGTCTTTAAAAGCTAAAGTTCTTGAGTCTCAGCTGGATTTCCTTTCCCTCGGAGGGGCTTGGTTTTGCCCTAATTTGGCAAGCCACGATCCAGGAGCCTCTTTCCTTGCCCTCAGCAGTTTGCTGTTCCTCTTTTACTTTCTCGCAGGCAGCTGCTTCGTACAAGGAAGCGAGGAAATGTGGGAGCGAGCGGGGGAGGCCCTCCGAGGAGGCTAGGTAGCCGTGGACGGTTCATGGGAGCTCTCCCAGGTTCCCTGAGTAGATCCCCTCTGGGGCCGGTTTCTGCTCTCTCTGAGCTCCCTGAGGACCTAGAGCCTTGTCCTTCTTTTTCTCCAGCACGGTTCCAGCACTTAGTCTGGTGCCTGGGGCATGGAAGGGGTACAACAAATACTTCTCAGATTGAGTCGATCCTTAATTTGGCTTCAACTCCTTTCTGCTAAAAGGTTAACCGAAGACTAAGGCTATAGCCCTTAGATGATAGCTTCAGGCACAACCGGTTTCTTGGAGAAAAGTTTTATTTAGTACAGAAGTCTCCAAAGTTCAAAGGAGTTATAGCATGGAGGTATGCAGCAGGCATCAGTTATACCCCCACCTAGAGCCCGGGGGCTTTGTGGTCACCGGTGGGCCTGTCTCCCAATACTGTCTCTCAGTCTCAGGCCTTTGCAACTTCCCTGAGGCCTTTCACATCTAGAGCTTCTGAGGAGAAGGCAACTTGGCTGTGAAAGGGTGGGTTTTGGATTCTCTAGACCAAATCTGAATCCCAGCTCCTCTTCTCTGGTCCGCTGGCTCTTCCCTCCCTGCCCACTGGGGAGATAATGTCTGCTTCACAGGGTTGCCGTAAGGATTAGAGATGGTGTATGGGATCACCCTGGTCACTCTCAGCCACCATGGACTGAGTACCAGACCCCTGCTGGGAGTGACGGTCCAGACCAGCTTTGGGGGCTCCACACCGGTTCGGTTCGGTGGAGTTGGTGCAGTGCCTGCTCTGTGTTCTGCTCTTCTCTGGGGGAAGAAAGGAGGAGTCAGAACTCTGAAAGGTCTGCCTATGCAGCTGGGAAAGGTAATCCTGTGAAACTGAGTGTTGCACGGTCCCAGCTGAGAAGAGGTGACGGGGATAAACTCTGTGGAAGATGTAGGCTTGCAGGAGGAAGTGGGAGAGAGTAGAGTATTCTGCTGGTGACTTCCGTGGGCCCCCATGTTACTCTGCCAGGGCCCCTTCCAAGCAAGGGTCTTGACCTGTCGGAACCTCAGTTTTCCTCATCTGTAAAATGGGGACTATAGTTGCATCTCCTTGTGGAGTCATTGGATCAAATCTGAGCTTCCCGGCTCCTAGGCTCAAGGCATTGGGGTAAGGCCAATAGGCAGCTCTGGGCTTGGGCTGTTCAACCTCAGTCACTTCACTCAAGGCCCTTCCACCCCACCGTGTGCAGAACACATAATCTCTTCTCTGTCCCATGAATGAAAACTTGGGGAGCCTTGGATTAAATGAGGTCATGCAGGCAGAGGGTCATGGGGAGCTCATATTCTGAGTGAGGAGGAAGAGCATGGGGAGCACAGGCGTGGGGGGATGTCCCAAATGTGTCTCTGTGGACTCCAGATCCCTGGTATTGGTGTCAGCTTGTAGAGCAGGGCTGATAACTAAATTATGGAGTTTTTCACTGGGTAACTGACAACTCAGTAATTAGAGAGATAATTAATCTGGTGCTGTGTTGCTTGTTGATTTTAATAGAAAGAACACCAGAGTAGGGGGAAGGGACTTTATTGTTGTCACTGTTTCTTTTCAAGTGACTGGTGGGAGTAGGGAACCAGCCGCCTCTCTCCCAATCAGCAGACTTGCCAGCCCCGCCCAGACTCAGGATAGAATTTGGGGTTTAATAACGACACACTCTTCACTGAGTGACATTTTTACAGAGCACAAAGCATGTTGCATTTGCATTTACCTCCCAGAGGCCTCTCACCTGCTCTGTGAGTTAAGGAAGTAAGCGGCGTGTGCCTCATTTTGCGGGTTCAGAGAGATGATGGCTTGTTCCAGGCCACAAAGCTGGTGACAGGCAACAGCAAGATTCCAGGGCAAGCTGTCCCACTCCAAGCCTTGGGTTCTTTACATTAAATTACCCATGCTAATCAGCATGATGGTGTGAAATGTCTCTTTTACATTGCATATATTCTGTTGTTGAATGTTTCATGTGAAAAGTACATTCTGCGTGCAGTCGCTTTTCTATTTTTTCCAAAGTTTGTTTATTTATTTTGAGAGAGTGCGCGCCTGTGCTTCTGCACGGGGGAGGGGCAGAGAGTGGGAGAGGGAGAGGGAGAATCCCAAGCAGGCTCCACACAGTCAGCAAGGAGCTGGACGTAGGGCTTGAACTCATGAGCTGTGGGATCCTGACCTGAAGTCAGATGCTTGACCCACTGAGCCACCCAGGTGCCCCTGGGGTGTGTTGCTTTTCTAGCTAGAAGAGCTGGTAGAATGTGTGGCTATAAGTGGAAGAGGAGGGTTGCCGCTAAAATGGCTCCTGTAAACACTGGATGTGTTTTGTTAATTTGTTCATTTACCTAGAAGGTTAGGGTGTTTTGTTAATTTGTTCATTTACCTACATTCTAGCTTAAAAAGAGCCCCCCCATCCCTCGGGGTGCCTGGATGGCTCTGCCGGTTTAGCGTCCAACCTCTGCTCAGGTCATGATATCACATTTCGGGAGTTCCAGTCCCGCATTGGGCTCTGTGCTGACAGCTCAGAGCCTGGAGCCTGCTTCGAATTCCGTGTCTCCCTCTCTCTCTCTGCCCTTCCTTCGCTCATGCTCTGTCTCTCTCTCCTTCAGAAATAAATAAAAACATTAAAAAACTTTTATTTTTTAAAAAAGAGCCTCCTCCTAGGTGGTACAGGTGAGGGTGTGAAAGGACCTTGGTGCTATTTGCATACGGATGTAGCCTCTGCCCCGGAAGTGGGGCTGGGAAAGTTCTCTGCTGACTTAAGTTGACTCTCCTCTGGGAGGATTCAGGACCCCCCCCCCCCCACCTCTTCGTGTCCTGTTCTGCCTGCTAGCCTTGACTTGGCAGGAACTTGCTGTTTGTGGGCTGGACTGCTGGGCAGGGCAACTGTGACCTGCAAAGGTGCTTTTTCTGTCCCACAGGGGCTGCCCTAGGCCTTTCTTTTCTCCCTGTAGGTGGAAACTCTCCAACTGAAACAGTTTCAAATCTGTGTGTCCCACTTACAACTGAATATTCCCTGTTTACAACCTAAGACTGCCTCTCCCACCTGCTGCTCATTTTGCTCACCTTCCTGAGCTGTCCCCATTGACAGCACATCTGCCTGGACCCCTGGATCCTCCAGCCAGTGCTGCAGCCACTGTGGCTGTCAGGATGCAATGACAACATTCATGCAGTCAGTCAGCAAACTTACCCCGAGTATCACATCTGGGCAGGGAGCTGTGGTAAGGGCAGGGCTTACCAGAGAGGCCGAGCAGTTCAGCCAAGGGGTAGGGCCAACACTGCGTGATGGGAGGGGAACCGGTGCCCGTTCATTGGGGGCCAGAGGGGGCCAGGTTCTGTCCATAGGAGATGAACTGCTCCTAAGAGCTAAGCTCAGTGGGGGTTCTCCAGGTCAAATTATAGGTGGAGAAAGTGCTCAGATTGGATTCTTACATGTACTAGATGCTCAGCAAAAGTTTGAATTACCGCACTGGTTCTCAAATGTGCTCCTCGAACCAAAAGACATCTCCTAGGAACGTGTTAGAAATCCAGGTTCTTGGGCTCCAACCCAGGCCTCCCGAATCAGAAATTCAGGGACATCTCTGTTAAAACAGACCCTCCAGGTGATTCTGACATGGGCTGAAAAGTCAGAACCACTGAGTTAATGAGTATTTGTGTATTATCTCCTCATACCAAGTCACTCCCCTCCACCCTCCCCTTCCCTCCATCCTCCCGCACACTCCCCCTCACTCTGCTGCCCCCCACACTCCCCCTCACGCCACATATATACCACACACATACGCACACCACACACACACCAGACACGTGCATACACCCCCCACGTATGTACACACATACTATACGCATACACACTGCACACACATAACAGGTACACACAGATACCACACACATGCACCCCTACCTTATACCTTATACACTGTCCCTGGGGTGCAGGGAACATAGTTTATTCACTTTTTAACCCCCCACCCCAGCAAACCCACCTCCATACACCCTGTTTCTAGTTCTTTACACATGGTTGGGACTGTCCATATTTGGAAGCTCCCTACTTAGCTCATCTGGTGGAGGTGGGACCAAGGGCACTATCAGGAGAAAATTGAAGCAGAACTTCCTAAGCTGCCCTTGGCTGCATTGATGTGCTTTCTGGCCGAGGGCTGTGCACATAGTAGACTCCATTGGTATTCTTTGATGAGGTCTAAGTGCCAAGGCCTTCTTTTCTCCTCTATTTTAAGCAGCTAGACAGATTGGGGCCTGAGCCTTGCTCTGTTCACTGTGGCTGAGGTTAGCAGTCTGGGTGGTGACAGACCTGCCCCTGAGGACCATGCCAGTTTGGTTTGTGCTAAATTAGTTCCAGAGCAACAGATGAGCTATGACGTCCTTTTGTATCAAAACTCCCCAGGCAGGTCACCAGGAGCGGTTGGAGGAAGGGCTGTTACTCAAACATGCATCTTGGCAGTAATTACTCTGGCTGACCAAAGCTTTCTGTGCTAGTGTCCTCTTCCATTCTCCTGGCTGGCCCTTCCCCCTTCCTTCCTTCCTTCCTTCCTTCCTTCCTTCCTTCCTTCCTTCCTTCTTTCCCTCCTTCCCCTCTCCCTCCCTCCCTCCCTCTCTTTTTTTCCAAACTTGTTCCAATATAGAAAAAAACATCCTCTGTCAAGTGGCATAATGATTGGGATTATAAATGTGTTGGCTCAAAGCATGCCCCCTCTAAGAGCTGCCAGTGAGAGAGAACATTTACTCCTGATTGTCTGGTTCAATTAAAATTCCATTTATCCCAGCTTACTTTTCAAAGGGCTGTCCTCCCCAGTGAGCTGGTTCGGGGCTCGCATTTATTACCTTAAGGTGTCTTTAGCAGGCTCTGGCTCTGGAGGGATGGAGAAGGGGCTGATGTGAGGGGGAACAGAGGAGAGAGGTGGCAGGATCCCTTCTTCCTTCAGAGTGGGGTGGTGGTGGGGGGGCGCTTCAGGTCTTTGTCAAGCCTGCAGAAAGTGAGAGGGTCCTTCTGAGACTGAGGCATCCTGTGACCTCTTCCTCTGTGACTCCAGCCATCTTGCAGTTGAACCTCTTTGAATTTCAACTGAGAAATTGTGTATCGGCCACAGTCTAGCATTTGGTCTTACTCATGAATAAACACTCAGCATCCAGATTGTAAGCCCCCAGAAGGGGGCTGCATGTGGTGCCTAGCATTTAGCACAAGGTTGGGGGATCCCATAGGAGCCAGGTGAGTGTGGGATTTAGGGGAATCTGTCGGAAAGATTATTGTGGAAAGAACCTTTCTGATGAGTTGATGTCCCCTCCATGTTAGCTTTCTTATCAGCTTGTTTTAAAGGGGACTCTGATCTGTCTGGACATCATTGAAGGTCTTTAAAATCAGATTATAGGTGGTCATTTTAAAGCATCGCCCATTTAAGCATAATAGAACTCATTTCTTAACTCATAGTGTCCATTAGCAGAAAAGCTGCTGGGTCTATTTGGTTAAGATATTGACCAAGATGTGAATGGGTACTCTGGCAAGTGTGGATCTATAGGAGCCCTCGAGTGTGTTTTATGTCAGGCGTCCCTCCAGAGTGTTCTGTGGCACTCTGTTAAAGGCAGGGGGAGGGGGAGAGCGAGTGGACTGACTTGTTCAGCTCAGCCTCACTAGGAAAGGAGACACCAATGCTGCCTGCTCCCCTGTGGGGAGCTGTGACATCTTGCTGCCCCCACCTAACAGGGCAGTGTGGAAGCATCACAGTCTGGGCAAGCTGGTGTTGGGAAGAAAGTGATTCTTTAGAAATTCCTGGTGGACCAGACTGTTCAGTGTATGCATTTACTTCTCCTTCCTTTTTAAAAATTGGGATTCAGTTCACATTTAGGGTTTTATATATTTGCAAAGTCGTGCAATCATCACCACTATTTAATTCCAGAACATTCTCATCCCCCAAAGAAACCCTATACGCATTAGCAGATACTATCCGTTCTCCTCTCCCCTCAGCCCCTGGCAACCACTAATCTACTTTCTGTCTCTATGGATTTGCCTGTTCGAGACATTTCCTATAAATGGAATCCTACAATATTCGGCCTTTTGCGTCAGGCTTCTTTCACTCGATGTAATGTTTTCAAAGGTCATCCATGTTATAGGATGGATCAGTAGTTCATTCCTTTTTATGGCTGAATAATCTTTGTCTTTCTTTCCTTTCTATTCCTCTTTGTCAGTCTTTATTACGTGGACGCTGTCCAAGGCTCTGGGAACCAGCTTTTGGGTTCTGAGGCAGAAAGTAAAGGTCTACCGCCTGTGTGCTCCTGGTACTGTTTTCACCCCTGCCTCATGGAGTGGTGGGGCTGGTCTCCCCTCTCCCCTTCCAGTGTTCTGGTTCTGTCAGTACTTCTGATCATTGTCTCCTGCCCACTCCCCACCTTTATGTCTTTACTCACCAGATATCAGAGTACCTGTTAAATACAGGTGAGGTGCAGAATAAAGACCCATTAGATAGGAATTTAGAGTCAAGTGGGAAGAGAAGATGTATACAGATGACCAAAATGCGAGTAGAAATGGGATGTGCCATGAGAAGGTGGAAATGGCAAAGCATGAGGGCTGACATCAATTGTCTTTTTGGTTGGCCACTTGCCCAGAGCCTCACAGATAAGCGGGGCCGTTGAGATTCAGAAACACGATCCAGGTACTCACGGATCATTGGGTCCATGGGTCCAATTTGTGTTAACTCATAAGAGATCCAGATATAAATGAGGTTGCCAAAGGATTAATTTACTATATGGTCTCGGTGGTAACATAGACGTAAGACATAAACCAAAAGCTCACAAAAAGAAGAAAAGCATACTGAAGTACCCCCCCCCCCGCCCCTTATCCGTGGTTTTGCTTTCCACAGCTTTGGTTACCCGTGGTCTGGAAACTGTGGTCTGGAAACATCCTCCTTCTGACATATCGTCAGAAGGTCAGTAGTAGCCTCACAATGCCTACGTCTTTCACCTAACTCTGTCTCGTCGGGTAGGCATTTTATCATCTCATATCATCACAAGAAGGGGAAGGATAGTACAGTAAGATATTCTGTGGGAGGGAGAGACCACTTCACATAAATGTCGTTATAGTATATCGTTTTATTTTATTTCGTCGTGAATCTCTCACTGTACCTTATTTATGACTTAAACTGTATCATAGATATGTGTGTACAGGTCTAGTACAGGGTTCAGTACTATCTGCAGTTTCAGGCATCCCCTGGGAGTCTTGGGATGTATCCCCATGGATAAATGGGGACTGCTATAGCCAGTGAACATCCAATACGCAGAGATATGCAAATAAAAACTAGTAAGCAAAGATACGCAAGTACAGACTTTTGATTTTACCTATCAAATTGGACAAGTTGGAAACTTCGATACCCAAGAGTCAGAGAAGCTGATGCTCTGTGCACCGTTGTTGAGAGTAAAACTGGACCCAAGTTGTTTGGGGGTTAATTTGGCAAAGACCATGTCAGTGACCCATTCCTATGAATTTACGCCAAGGAAGCATTCAGAGTACACAGAGATTTACATGAAACTATATATTTCACAGCGATTTTTATAATAGTGATAAATTATAAATGCATCAATGCGGAGTAAAAAGGGATTTGTTAAATGACAGCATGATGTGTATTAGAATAATCACAGCCATTAAAGACGGCTTTCAACAAATATTTAAAGATACGTGAAAAGGCTAATGGTGTGTTAAGTGTGAAAAGCAGGAATCAAAACTATATATAGCATGATTACAACTTTGAAAAATATGCATATATGTAATATGTGAAGAGAAAATTGGAACAAAATTGTCAAAATGTTAGTGTTTGGCTCTACATGGTGATATTGAATATTTTTAGAAATTTACTTCTTTGTACTGTATGCTAGTTTTCTCCAATTTTTTAAAAAGTCATTTCATTTTTATTAAGATTGTATAGGCACACAGTTTAAAGACCCAACAATTCTGTGAGATCTTATTATGGAGAAACAAAAGATCCCTCTCCACTTCCCTTAAAGAAAAGCCATTTCTTACTCCAATTTAACTCTTAGCTGTTGGGGCGCTTGGGTGGCTCAGTTAGTTAAGCGTCCAACTTCAGCTCAGGTCATGATCTCGCAGTTTGTGAGTTCAAGCCCCGCGTTGGGCTCTGTGCTGACAGCTAAGAACCTGGAGCCTGCTTCGGATCCTGTGTCTTCTTCTCTCTCTGCCCCTCTCCTGCTCACTCTCTCTCTCTCTCTCTCTCTCTCTCTCTCAAAAATAAAAAAACATTAACTCTTGGCTGTTTATTTTGGTAAAAAAAATACCCTCTTTTGACTTCACAACATGAATGATGAGGCTTTAGCTCTTTCACACATGCCTTCCACCTGCCATCCACCCTTTCACAGTAGCTAGAGTGTAATTTGTGTTTGATCACTAATCAGTATTTGTATTTTTATCGCTGTGTTGTCTTAGCTGAGCCATGTAGTGTACTATAATTATTCTTCCCTTCTGTACCACTTTTTGTTCCCTGGAATTAATAATTGTCTTGCTTCTTGCCTTGCTTTTTTCACTGCATGTTTCCCTGCTTCACTCCAAACTTGCCTTTCCATGCAGTCAAGCATATCATATATTCTATCAGTTTCTTCTTGGAGACATCCTTTGTGAGACTTCTGATGTGTTTCAATCTGGGCTGGTTACCTCTAGCCTGCTGCATAGCTTGGGATTTCCCTTCATTATTGGGATTCTCTTGGGATCTATGTCTTGGATTGGATCTCTTTTTTTCTTTTTCTTTTCTTTCTTTTTTTAAAGTTTATTTATTTTGAGAACAAGAGAGAAAGATTTGGGTAGGAGCAGAGACAGGGGAGAGAGAGAATCCCAAGCAGGCCCTGCACTGTCAGTGCAGAGCCTGATGCAAGGGTCCAACCCACAAATCGTGTGATCTGTGACCTGAGCTGAAACCAAGAGTCGGATGCTTAATTGACTGAGCCACCCAGGTGCCCCTCTTTTTGTAGTTTTCATGTCCTCTTGGTTTATTCCCTCATTCTGCTGGAGTATATCTTTTATTAATTTTCTGAGAAAAGGTGCACTGTAGGCAAAACTTTTAACACCTGGTATTTTTCAAAATGTTTTTTATTTCCTTTATACCTGACTGACAGTTTGAAAATAGATCGGGAATCTTTTTTTTTTTTTTTTCCCTTTCTGAGTCTTGAAGGCATTGCTCCATTGTCTTCTAGCTTCAATGTATGCTATTGAAAGGTCTGATGCCAGTCTGATAGTTGATTTGTTGTCAAGAACCTGGTTTTCCTCTCTGGAAACTTTTAGGATCTGCCATTTTGCCCTCCTGAAATTTCATAAACATGGGCTTTGGGGTAGGATCCAGCTGGCTTTCATGGACCCTTTCAATCTGGAAACTCATGTCCTTCAGTTCTGAGAAACTTTCTTGGTTTATTTCTTTGATCTCTTCGTTTCCAGTTAATCTTTTCTGTTATACTAGAACTCTTAGTATTTAGATGTTGGAGTTCTTGGGCTGGTCCTCTATTTTTTTTATTTGCTCCCTCTGTGTCTTTTTATTCTATTTTGGGGAGAGTTCCTCAATTTTATCATCCACCCCTTCAGTTGTTTCTTTAAATGTGATTCTATTTTTAATTTTTAAGAGCCTTTTCCTGTTCTTTAGATGTTCCTTCCCACCCCCACCCCCCACCCCCTTTGGCATCTTCTAAGTCTGGTTTGTCTTACTTTTTTGATTGAGCATCTTCTTTAATTTTTCTGAGGATATTAATGATAGTTATTCAAAGTTTTTGTCCCCCTGCAGAGTATCACATTTTGGTCTCCGTCTTCCATGGTCGTTCCTCAGAGGTCCATTCATGTTTGTGAGAGTGGCACTGGGACATGTGGGAAGCTCTGTGTGTGAGTCCAGCTGGCTGACTCTGGCCTTTACTGAAGTTCAGGGTTTCCCCACCTCAGCACTATTGATATTTTCACTGGAAAATTCTTTGTTGTGGGGAACTGTCCTGTGTATTGTAGGACATTTAGCAGCATCCCTGGCCTCTTCCCTCTAGGTTCCTGTAGCACTCCACCCCAGTCATGACAATCAAAATTGTCTCCAGACATTGCCAAATGTTCCCTTGGGGCAACATCACTCCTCACTATCCCTGGCACCCCCAGTTGAGAACCACTGCTAGGGGTGATCTGTCGGGGCCTTTTCATTGGGGAAACTTTAACATCAGATTTTGGCCTTTCCTCTTGGGCTGCCACTGTTCTGGGAGGCGAGTGCAGGAAGCAGAGTGGGAGGCTTAATTTGTAGCACGTGCTCTGGACGTGTTCAGTATGTTCAACTGGACCTTGTCCTCCCATCCGGGGAGCCCTCTGTTCTACCCTTCCCAGACGCTCAATACCTCTGCCTTTTGTCAGGGTTGGGGAACGTGCTCACTGTGATAGGGGAGTGGAATCTGGGATTTAACTGCTTCTCAAGCAGACTCACTTCATCCTCTTGTTTGTGGCTCCAGCTTCAACCCATGTCAGAAGAACATGCCGCCACTGTTCCTGCACCTTCAGGGGCTTCTGTCATGCAGGATGGGTGCTTCCTGGCTTTCCCCTCATTGCTGGTCCCCTGAGTCTGTTAAGTCCCTTCCCACTCAGTCTTTTGCATCCCAACTTCTAAAATTGGGTGGCTCTCGTCTCCTTTTCCGTTTGCTTTGTCCCTGTGGCTTTCTGCCTTTTCTTTTCTTTTTTTTAATTACTGTCATGTTAGGGGATTTTGGAGCGATCTGAGATAAATGCATGTGTTCAGTTGGCCTTAACTGATTTAACTGAAGTCATCCCCATTTTTTTATATCATTAGAAAACATGAATACGCAGAACCGAGTTACAGCGATGGGTATTCTTTGCCTGCTATCCAGTGTACCTTTCCTTAACATCGAGCTACTTGGGAAAATGAATTCAGAAGAGGGTTGCTTGGGATGGAGGCTTTGGAGCACACAGAGTTAGAAGTCTTAGAGGGAATTTGTATTTTATCTGGGTCCTGGATCCCCGTGATGAACTTTTCCTTCCACGTGAGAGTGTGGACTTCTAGTGACTAGAATTTGTGTGTCCGCCACATCCAGCATCTTACCACCAGGCAGAGCCGAGTGGACACTGATACTCTAATTATGCAATTTCTCCTTTGCTAGACTCTGGGTAGAGTCTGTATAGACCGCGACTTTTCACTTAACCTATGTTTCAGCCAGGCCAGTTTTAAAACATACCGTATTAGGGTACAGGCTTTCCTTAGTTACATTTTAGTCCCTTTGATTAGATTTGGGTGTTTTCCAGTGTGACCCACACTGCAGATGACTAGAACGACTGCGGTTTGATTTTCATTTATCTAATTCTCAAAATGTAGCCTCATGTCAGATTCTTGGGGTGTCCTACCATAGTTCCCCTTGATTTGTTAACTACACTTACAGGTATTAATGACAGTGGGAGGTGGGAAGGAACACTCCCAGCTCAGGGGATGGTAGGGAGAGGATCTGGACGGTTTTCTTAGGTGAGGAGATGGCGTGTGTGTGTGGGTTAGGATGAGGAGAGGACACGGGAAACAAGGTATTC
Organism: Panthera uncia; assembly: GCF_023721935.1. Taxonomy (NCBI): domain Eukaryota; kingdom Metazoa; phylum Chordata; class Mammalia; order Carnivora; family Felidae; genus Panthera; species Panthera uncia. The sequence goes on from NW_026057578.1 coordinate 64,389,005, forward strand.
TGAGTCAAGAGAAAAGCCCAGAAGGAGGTGCACAGGAGAGGAAAGAGAGGAGCAGGCTGCTTCCACTGGGTGGTCCCCAGAAAAGCCCATAAACATAAGTTAGGAAGGGAATCTGATGTCAGCTGGGGCTGGCCTCCAACACCAGGCTAAAAAGGGTTTGGAGTTTCTAAGGGGTACTGTGAAGGCCAGGGAAGTCATCTGAAGATCTGTGCCATGCTTGGGACACTTCTACAGATGCATTAGGTAATATGGAATTTTCCATGCAGCCTTTTCTAGTACTCAGGGGTGGACCAGTTATCTCCTCTCTGAACTCCTGTGCCACTTAGCATATGTATCTCCAGTCATTAATTTTGTGCCTACATTTGAGGCCTTCTTTGGACTCGTTCATCCCATTTAACCATAACAACGACCTTCTGAGGTAGGTGATATTAATCTACCCGTCCCCTGCCTTTTTTTTTTTTTTAAATAAATGAGAAAACAGACTCAGAGACACTGAAATAACCTCTACAGGTTACCCGCACTGCCCACAAGAGGCGAAGCTGGACCTCAGACCAGGCCCTCTGGTTCCCCACGTGTAATCCACTATTCTAGGGCCTTCCCCTTGCTGCCAGTGTCTTATTCAATCGCTTGACTTCCCTTAAGGGAGCTGTGCGCTGTTGGATTTTCCAGGCAGCACATAACACACTCAGTAAAGGAGTTGACATGCTGGTCCATGGGCTCCGACAAGACTCCCCTTAGTGGGGTGCACAGGGTGGGCTCAGAGCTGGAACCACATAGGTTCCTGTGCAGTTTGACTGGACTGTAGGGCCCACACCTCTAAGTTTGAAAGCTACGCTACCTCCTCCCCCTCCCCCCTCCTCCCCACCCCCTGACCGGCCCAGCTGCTCCCGGGGGACTTTCGACACCACTTCACCTAGTGCCCTGGGCTCAGCTGCTGTCCTTGGTGCCCTGGAGGGCGGGATCACTGCACCTGTCCCAGCGCTGCCTCCAAGGGTTTTGTGAGGATACGCCAAAGAGAATGGCATTTATCTGGTGCTTTTCTTACCAAGTTTTATTGTTGCCAGCTTCCTCGTCTGCCTGTAGTGTTATTTCTCTTTGATTTTGTTTCTCTGGCTCTGTTTGCTTCAGTACATGTCCCATCTCCCTAGTCAGGTTCTTTATAGTGGGAAGTCCTGCTTCTGGATTGGCTGAGCTTCTTGGAACACACAAAATTGCTGGTGCAAACGTGTGTGTCTGATTTCCATTTTACAGCCAGCCACCGAAAACTGCCTTTGGCTGTGTGCACTGTGGTGGCCATGTCATAGTCCACGTGTGTGTGTGACACTTTTTCACTGCTCAGGTCTCATTAGCCTTTGTTTTAGAAAACATACTTGAGGGGCGCCTGGCTGGCTCAGTTGGTTAAGCGTCCCACTCTTGGTTTCGGCTCAGGTCATGATCTCACAGTTCTGAGATCGAGCCCTGCATCAGGCTCCACCCTGACAGCGTGGAGCCTGTTTGGGATTCTCTCTCTCCTTCTCTCTCTGCCCCTCCCCCCCCAAATAAATAAATAAACTTAAAAAAATAAAAATAAAAAACACACTTCAGGTGTATTGGTGCAGCTGTATTCAGTCCTTGTCTGCCATGTAAACATACGCATTTCTTAAACGAGCAAAACCACTCAGTGTGCTTTTCACAAAGTCGATTTTACCCTCAACCCTCATTTGCCACCTGTTTATTCCTCTGCCCCAAATCGGCTGAAATAAATGGCGAAGGAGCACCACTGGGCATGGTACTAAGCTAGCGGCCACCACGTACACTAAGTGCCGTTCGTACTCAGTCTTCCCAAAGCTTAGTCCATTTTATAGATAAAGGAAACAGAGATGGTGAGTAACTTGCCCAAGGCCACACAGCTAGTAAGCCTGTGAGTCAAAGATGCCAAAGATCTGTGTACCAAACCCATGATCTGCTGCCTGGTTAAAATAAAGGGGCTAAGAGGGCCTAAACTCGTTCTTAGGAATGCATTCCTGCCTCACTTCTGCCCCACTCTCCTGTGCCTCTGGACACGTGATGGGCTTCTTCAAGCCTCAGCTTCCTCATCTGTAAAGTGGGAGCTGCCCTATCTCATAGGCTAATGGTGCTGGTTCAGTGGGAGAGCTGGCGTTCTCGTGAAAGCAGAAGCAAGCTGCTTTTCTCAGGGCTGGGAAGTGAAATAAGGCTGGAATAAGGTGGTACAGTTACATGCTGCAGGCTTGGAAGGGCTTTGCTGGGAACCTTCTGTCATACAGAGATGGGGGTGGGGCGGGGGGAGTGGATGAGGGAAGTAAAGCAGAATGGGTAGTGTCAGGGGTCTAGAACACGCACAAAGGAGGATAAGCCTGCTCAGCGCCGTGGGGGACTGTCATGGTGACCTAACCCCAGATGTTTCTGCCATGTGCAATATCTCCCTGAATTTCGGAGAAATCTCCATGAGAGAGAGAGAGAGAGAGAGTGTGTGTGTGTGTGTGTGTGTGTGTGTACATGTACATGTGCATACCCACAGGGTCCCGGTCTTGCATACTTGTGGACCTGTGTGTGTTTTTTGGAAATTAAGGTGCAACTCACACAGTGTAAAATTCCTCATTTTAAAGTGTGCAGTTCAGTGGCATTTAGTACATTCACCTCTGCCTGGCTGCAGAACTGTTCTGCAGCCCAACATAAAGCGTGTGTCTTTTTAAAAGGGTCTGTTCCATGAAAGTGTGTTTGCACACTACATTCGGTTGTCCTGATCTTAACCGCCTGCCCAGAGATCTTCCTCGTCCTCCGATGGCAGATTGCACTGTATGTTTGGCCAAGGAGTGTGGTTCAAGTACTCAGATTCCAAATGGGCCTGTTAGTCACGGTTTAACCCCTCCACGCAGTTTGGCTGCCTCATCCCGGCATGGAGGAAACCAGCGTTTCAGGCTTAATCAGAGTGCAGTTCCCAGGGTCTTCTCTTGCTGCTTGACTGCTTGGCTTCCTAGTATATTAAAAGCCCAGGAGTAAGCATATACGTCAATGAAAGTCTTCAGACTCCCTAAAGGTATTCCCTGGCCTCAAAAGCAGAGAAAGGCAGGCGTTAGTCCACAAATGGTGTTTCCTCTGGCTTTGGCCCATCCATAATCCCAGTTCTGTGTTGGCTGTCTGTGTTCCATGTGTGGTCCCCCACAGCCCCTCCTGTGAGAAGCCCAGGATACCTGTAGCCCAGATGTTGAGGGCTGCTCCATGGAAGTGTCAGTCCTGGTACTCATATACGCCTCCCTCTGTGTAGCTAGTCTTGGGGTGACACCTACTCCAGTGTGATGCAGGGACCACAGCACTGGCTGATATAGGGGGCCATCCCCATATAGTCTCCATGAGCTGCAGAGATGGGGCCAGTGAGTGGCAAATCCTTGCATATTGACTGGGGGTGGATGGGAGGAGGGAGAGATAGAGAAGAGGAGGAACAGCAGGAGAAGAGTAAGAAGGTAGCTACCTTGGATAATCTGGGGAATACTTCATTCTGATTGGACTGCTTAGGTCCTGTGCCCATCCCAGAACCAATGACTATAGCCCAGGGGCAGGCAACAAGCCCCTTAGAAAATCCAGACCTACTTCATTCTGGTTGGACTACTTAGGTCAGGTGCCCACCCAGGAACCAATGGCTTTGACCAGACCGTGCCGAATGAAACTCCATGATCGGTTTAGCCCAACTAGGAGTTCTTTTAGCTTAGTGTGGAGTCAGAATCACTGGAGGCATGTGTCTGGGTAGAGGAGAGATGGGTCTGAACTCCATCAGTTTTGGAAAGGAGGAAGTAGAAGGGTGCTGGATAGACAGTCAACAGTATCCTCCTTACCTAGGTAAAATAAATGTCAAGACAATGAAAAAAGACAGTGGTGAAGAACAGTAGCAGGAACTAAAAATGCTGAAAGTGCCTCAGTCTGAGGCTCTACTCTTTAGCTTCCATTATTCAGGCGGATGGGTTGGACCCATTGGTGCAACATTAGAAAAAGAGCCCTGTTCGCAGGAGACAGTTTGATTCTTGGCTGACAGCAGTGACAGCAATATGAGAAGTTAGCCTGGAGAATCGAGACACCTGATCCACCTTTTCCAGCTTTGTAGCAAGCCCAGCGCAGGCCAGCCGTGAGCCGGCTGCAGTGTACCTTTCGGACTTCACCTTCCCACGCACTGCCCTCGTTCAATTCAACAAGAATTTAATAAGCAACTACTATAAGCCAGGCATTGAATTGTCCCTGCCTCAGGGAGTCTGTGGAGGATACAGATGAGAAGAGAGGCAGTGCTATTACGTTGTAAGAAATGAGACGGCAGGAGAGGCCCAGGGTGCTGTGGAAACGCAGAGCAGTGGACGCTAAACCTGAATCGCGGGTTCAGAGAAGGTTTGCTGGATACAGAGATTTTGTGACCAACGCCTGGAAGATGAGTAGAAGCCGCCCAGGTAAGGAAGTCCGGGAGGGGAAGGACAGTGAGTAGCTGGGCAAGGGGCTGTCTTACCAGGTATTGGGGACCGGCTTGGGTCCGATTGGGTGGTGATATCTTTTACTGAGATGGTGAACACGGGAGGAGTTGCAGATTTGAAGTGGAAGAAATAAGTACAGTGCAGAAATGTCGCATTTGAGATGCTTCTGATTCCGCCAAAAGGAAGCATCTAGAGCTGGGCCAGGAATTCAGAAGGCAGAGAGCTCCTTCAGATACACTTTCCTGACCATGTACTTGACCTCTCAAGCATAACACATCCAACATTGGTCTCTTGAGTTTTCTCTGTGGTGTGCTTCTCCACCCACAGGCTTCCTTCCTGTAAAAGACATTATCCATCCATCCAGCTGCATGAGCTGGACCCTGGATTCATCCAGAGACCTCTCTGACATTCAACCCCACACCCAGCCCATCCACCCAAGGCTGAGTCCGCTTCCAGGGTAGATCTAGAATCCACCATTTCTCTAGTTGTCAGCGGCTACCACTTAGTCTGTGCCATCACCACCGTCTTCTCTCACCTGCGTTACTGCAATGGCCTTTCTCCGCTACTCTTGTCTACCTCTAATTCACTCTCCACAAAGCAGCCTGAATTGCCTTTTTAAAAAAACAAATTTCCGTGACTTTGTTTTCTGAACTTTTAAATGACTTTCCTTCCACTGCAGCAGGCTCTAAGGATCCAGGATGGCTACCCCTCCCCCCCCCCCCTTGTCTGTCACTCTGGCCTCCCCCCCCCCCCCCCAGCATCTACCCTGGCGTTTCTGCCTCAGGGCTTTTGCACACACTGGCCTGTATCTGGCTCCTTAAAGTGTCCCACAGAGCTCACGTTAGGTGTTGATTCTTCCAAGAGGTCTTTCCAACTGACTCTGGTCTTCCTGGCTGCTCTCTCTCCTAGTACCTGGCTCTTGTCCCTCAATGCAACTATCCCGATTTGCATGTCATGTCACTTCTGTCTTATTTTGTTAAATGCCTGGCTCAGTGCCTTAACTATATCAGACCCATGTCCCCTTTTTATAACGAATGCGTCTCCTTTCCTTATCCTCAAATGAAATCTACAGGAGGTATAACCTCTCTCTGCATATAATTTTAAGTCAGTGTAACATCTTATGCTATGTAGGAGAGTAAAAGGGAAGTAACTCACAATAAAAATGTTTATTTCAGTATTAAAACCTAAGTTCCGAGGGCTGAGTACTCCACAGATCACAGTGAAGTAGTCAGAAGCCTACACCTGTAGGTGGAATTGCCATCAATGCACAGCCATAGATGTTGACTAGCGTAGTTGTGTTTTATTGGCGGTTCCAGGCTAAGAGCGATAGTGCGAGTGGCTTGCAGTTTTCTACAATGATAAGCAACTCCTGTAATGTCTTGAACAAAATAAAGTACAGTCTACCTTTCTCCTTCAATTTGCCCTGAAATTACCTTCCTAGAAAATTCATTAAAACTGTGCAACAAATACTTTATGCTCTTTATATACAACAGAGTTAGGTCCCGGATTCAGGTTATTATAAAAGGGTTTTTCATATTCATCAATGCCTGGCAGTATGCTCACCAATCATGTGGGACCTGGGAGCATTTCTCCTAATACAAGTTATGTAGCACGCAGACTTCTGTCCCTAGGTCCCCGTAGAGTTCCCCTATTCATGTTGACGATCAGAAACACCCCCAAATCTCCAAAATACCCCCCCAACATGGACAGTACTGCCCGAGTGGAGAGGCGCCTTTCCTCTATTATACTGTGAATTCGCGAGGGCAGCGTCCATGTCTGTCTTTCATTGTAGCGCTCAGGGTGCTCGGCACCTCGCTGGCAGATACTTGGTGGAATAAATGAATGAACAAATAGGCCCCCAATATGAACTTTGTACCAAAAAGATTAGAAAAGGAGGATACTTCATGGAAGTGTGACCCGACATTTACCTTCTTTCTGTATGCCTTAGGCCAGCTGACTTCCGTTTTAGTGAAAGAGACTTGTAATTAGAGCTGCAAACAATGTAAAATTTCGGCTCCAAATCCTTTACAACAAGGGAAGTCATCTCATGGTGCACATAAGAAATCGCACTGCCTCTGAGGTTGTGGTTTGTCTTTTTTTGGAAAGTCGGGCTTGTCTGTTGAAGAGCTCAAAACACTTGACCGGCTCTCTCATTTATCTTAACATGTGTATGCTATATTTACTCTCCCTTCACAGATGGGGAAATGAAGCTTGCCTAAGGGCCATATTTAGCTAAGTCTTGATCCTCTCTGCCTTGTGGGGTCAGCTCCGATAAAATAGAATCCCAAGGCTTGATTTTTAGCCAGTAGTTGAAACCTCTTCCCACATGAAATCTGTTACTAGGGCTTCTCACAAGGGTGAAAAGTGTGAGTTTGAGCATTTTTAACCATGTGATACGGCCGTCTTGTTCAGGCCTCTCCTTTTGGAGACGGGGAAGTGCTAGTTCATAACTGGCCAGTCCCTTAGGGTGCTTTCTGCTGCCCCACGTCTCATTTCTCTCCTTTTTCTCCAGCTGATCCTAAGTGATCAGTCAGGTGGTCACAAGGAAGATAGCGATGGAACAGAAGCCAAAGAACTGGTTCACTAGCTCTCAAATAATTGTTAAATTAATTGGAAGACTGACTTATTTTGAATCCAAATACATGAAGACGACAGTCGCCAAAAGTTAGAAGCTAAACCTTCAGTTTTAAGAATTTTTTTTTTGCCCACAGCTACTCAGCCAGTGATCTAGAAATAGCGTTTCCCAACCGAAGATGAAAAATAAAATGATAATAATAATAATAATAATAATAAAGCCAAATATTTGCAAAGATTTTGAAAAACAGTGATCTCTTAGGAATGTATAGCCCTTGGACAGAATTCTTTCTCCTCCCCCAATTCTCTTTAGTCCAAGGAGGGGATGGGCAAATTCAATAAACTCACTGATGCTTGTTGAACCAAACGCTCCCCAAAGGGACCCAACCCAGCTTCCTTGAAAAGCAAAGTTATTTTTAACAGGGTGCAAAGTGATACTTTCATTTCACAGAGTTAAATGCAAAATGAACTCAAAGGTGACCAAAAACACTATACAGAGAGGCCGAGGCTTTCCAGACTGCTATCACCGAGAATTACTGCAGAAGTGTTTATAAGTTGGATGGAAGACACAACACTTTCCATCTTCAGAAGCTAGCTGGAGTGCAGGTGGCCCCTTGGCTTTGGTAAAGCACCCTTTGGGGGGTGGAGGGTTTAAGAGCCATGCCTGATACCTATTTTGGGCTTCTTACTAGAAACAGATGTTTGGATGGAGATTGCTACTGTGCACTTGGGAAGTGACCAAGTTGCTCCTGCATATTTCACAAGCCACCGGTTGTGAGGGGCATTCTTGCTTGCTTGTCTTACATTTTATCTATCTCTTAAAGTAGTCAGAAGCTGTTCTAGACTTTAGACGCCTGGGGCCTGTCAAAGAATTCTTCTGCTGTGGTCTCGGTTTTTCTCATCGTAGGTTGTTACAGAGGAAAACTCTTACAGGTTTTGATAAATGATTTGTTTCCTAAATCGAAGTAACCTCCTGCCTTCTAAGCATTTGTCACTGACATTCTCCCATTTTATGGGCAGAGAAACTAAGCCTCTAAGAAATGAGTTGACCAAGGCCACGTGGCCAGTAGGTCATACATGTGCCAGTCCTTTCCATTTGGTAAGGCACTTCTCAGATGCTGCCTCTTCTAAGTCTTTTCTTAGCATTGCCTAATGACCGTAACCCTTGGCATTTACCCCATTCTGATTTGTCCTAAAAGTGTTTGCATACGTTTGTCTCCCTTACTAGGAAATGCCTCTGAGCAGAAGCTGTTAGAAATGTTTGTGTCTCTCCACACCTTTCAGTTCTTCCTCCTCAGAGGTAAACTTCTGCATGTGGCCACACCAGCACTGCAGTGTCGTCTTCTAGGCTGTGGCCTTGAGGTCTGCGAAGCACTGGTGAGGTGCACGGCCAACATCGCCCATGTGAGCTCATTGCCTTTGTTTGGACATACAGATATCTTATGAGAGAGCTTTCCACATGTTTATAAGGTGTTTTACAAATCAGATATGGTCTGAATCTTCTCCTTCCTTAATTTCCCTGATGATTGCACCATTCTGGGCACATAGTAGGTGCTTATTAATGTTTCTTGGATGAAGCACTTATATATTCAGCCTACTCTAGTTTATATTTTTCTTTCTTTCATTGTGTATGACTATCTTTTTTTTTTTTTTTTTTTTTAAGATTTTGATTTTAGGGGCACCTGGGTGGCTCAGTCAGTTGAGCGTCCGACTTCGGCTCACATCATGATCTCACAATTCGTCAGTTGGAGCCCCACATAGGGTTTGCTCCTGTTAGAGCAGAAGCCTGCTTCGGATCCTCTGTCTCTATCTCTCTCTCTCTCTCTCTCTCTACCCCGCTCATGCTCTCTCTCTCAAAAATAAATTTTAAAACAACATTTAAAAAATGATTTTATTTTTAAGTAATCTCTGCACTCAACATGGGCTCGAACTCACAACCACGAGCTCAAGAGTCGCACGTTCTACCGACTGAGCCAGCCAGGCGCCCCATGACTATCTTTTATATGCATACATCCTGAATTCCCAACTAAACCACAAGCTCCAGAGGGGACAGTTATTTCCTTTCTTTGTGTGTGCGTATCTTGGGAATATCTCGCATGGCATATGGGCTCAGTGAATCTCTGCTGATTGATTTTAAGTGACCAGCGTGTGGTCGCATGCCAGCTAACAAAATGTGGCAAGGACTGCGCTGTCCACCATGAGTGGTTTTGCTTAAGGTGTATGTTTTGGATATGTATTTCTAATAGGCATACGCGGCCTAAAAACGTGCATTTTACACAGGATTCACAAAAGTGGGAGGGAGCACCCAGGTCCACAGGAAGGGGACAGAGGTGGTGCAGAAGTAGGGGCGCTCAGGGCACCGTCGGCTGTCCTGACGTAAAGAGAGGTCTCCCGACCGATGGGCGTTTGCCGCAGCTCTCTGTCGCATGTAAAGACCTCTTGTTTCCTCTCGGAGCCCGTTTCTTGTCTCTTGTTGCAGATTCCAGTCAGGTTGTAAAAGTATGATAGTTTTCAAGGGTTAAGGTTGTCATCATCACAGATCAAAGACTCTTGACAGGAATGGAGAGAGCCTATCCATGAAGCTATCAGGACACAGTTTTAAAAAACTGATAGTTCTGGTACCTTGCCAGTTGGGTAGGAAGCTAAGGATTTCACTAAGTAATCCAACAATCCTGTTGACCGAACTCACCGTTGTTTTTCATGGTTTTGATGTTAAGGTACTCGTTTTTAATACACTTTTCTCTATTCCTGAGAATGTTCCAGTTACCATGAGGAGATATTTAAATATCTGCCTTTTTAAATTGATTGGTTTAAATACACTCGATTGGTTAATTAGGAGGACATTAGAGAACCAGCTTTGAGGAGTTCTGACTTTGGTTAAGTGGCTGTTTAAGAGTAAGGGCTGTGGAGTGCCTGGGTGGCTCAATCAGTCCCTTAAGCGTCCAACTGCCGCTCAGGTCATGATCTCGCGTTTCTTGAGTTTGGGCCCCGCGTTGGGCTCTGTGCTGACAGCTCAGAGCCTGGAGCCTGCTTCAGATTCTGTGTCTCACTCTCTCTCTGCCCCTCCCCTGCTCTCTCTCTCTCCACCTCTCTCAAAGATAAAGATTAAAAAAAAAAATTAAAAGTAAGGACTGTTGCTCCACATCCCACTTTCTTTGTTTCGCCGATTTCATATGTACAGGTGGATATGAAAAGTTCTGTGTGCTTCAGCTTATTTATCCCCGAATCCAAATCTTCGTTGCACATTATTAAGTTCACTCAAGATACTGCACAGTGGTGGGGATGCTTGGGTGACCCAGTCGGTTAAGCTTCCAACTCTTGATCTCAGCTTGGGTCTTGATCTCAGGGTTGTGAGTTCGAGTTCCGCACTGGGCTCAGTGCTGGGCGTGGAGCCTACTTAAAAAAACAGAAAGATACTGCTCAGTGGGCACAAACAATTTCATACGGTGATGCAGGGTGCAGCATGCACAGGGGATAATTTATTTTTTTAATTTGCTATCTATTATTGGGCTTCCAATTACTCATGCTGAATGGAAGCAGAAGGGTCTTCTTATAATAACTGCCAGTTACTTAACAGCAGATTAGAGGCAGAAGTTCATTTTCCAGTCCATCGCCTTAACCACTTGGCCACGACTACTAGAAGTTCATTTTCGATAGTTCACACGTAAGAAGTAACATTGCCTTTCAAGAAGTTCTTAGGATACTTCTCTTTGTTTTTCTTTTAATAATCTCAATCTATCACATTTTAATTATTCCAACAAAATCTGCAATTTAACAGGTATCTAGAAATGATTAGGCCAGTTTCCTTCCTATATGTCTGCGTGTCTCTCCTTGAGGAAAGTCAGTATTCGTTGTAGTTACAAAAGGAATCTGTACAGCAGACCTATGTTCGGTAGAATGTTTGCATTAATGTTATTAAGCATTTCTAAAGAACTTTGCATTCACTTTGCATTCTTGATTTCTGGTAATCCCCTTCTGGAGAAAGAGTGCACATTCTGTTTCCCTGATGAGGTAAATTTGCTTGAAAAATAAAAATTTTTCATTAAAAAATCTAATTTGATTTTCTTTCTTTCTTTCTTTCTTTTGGCTACATTTAAAGCAGTCCTGTCTCTTGAGTTCCAAAATGACTAATTAGTACAATGATAATATAGCATTCTCTTTCATTGATCTGAAAATTATACTGTCCTCAGGAGACCTCAGCTTGATTTGTGTATTTTGATGCCAGTGGAGAAAATGTTCTTTCTCACAAACGAGTCTCTTCTCTGTGATGTGAAACCAGCCCTGATGTGAGACGGAGGGGACCCGGCCTGGAATTGCAGAGGAAAAGGAGCCTTGGTTTCCCGTGGGATGAAGGATTTATGGTGCAGCCTTGAAAGAATTCTTGCATGTGCCCGGCACCATGCGGAATGCTTTAGTTGCATTATTTCATTGATTCCTCAGAATCCTATGAGATGGTCTCCTCATTTCTCATTCTGGGAAAAATGGATATGTATGAGGAGAGATTTTTTTAATGTTTACTTACTTACTTTGAGAGAGAAAGAGTGTGTACATGAGCATGATCAGGGGAGGGGCAGAGAGAGAGAGAATCCCAAGCAGGCAGAGCCTGATGTGGGGCTCTATCTCATGAACCGTGAGATCATGACCTGAGCAGAAATCAAGAGTCAGACCCTTAACCGACTGAACCACCCAGGCGCCCTGAGGAGAGATTTTTAACAAGAGCACCCACACATTCACTCCCTGACCATGCTCAGAGCCCATGTTTGCTCAGCATCTTAGAGTGCCAGGTAGAATGCTAACATTAATGCTGTCCTACTTCCCCTATGGACATTCAGTTGTATAGGCAGCAGAGCAGAAAGTGTATTTATTTGATGCCCCTCGTCTACTGTTGAACACTCAAACTGATTTGTAAAAACGTGTTGCATTTTTCACAGTAGCCTCTTTTTTTTTTAATTTTTCTTAATGTTTTTATTATTTATTTTTGAGAGAGACAGACAGAGCACGAGCAGGGGAGGGGCAGAGACAGAAGGAAGCAGAATCTGAAGCAGGCTCCAGGCTCTGAGCTGTCAGCACAGAGCCCGACCTGAGGCTCGAACTCACGAACCGCGAGATCATGACCTGAGCCGAAGTTGGATGCTTAACCAACTGAGCCACCCAGGTGCCCCCATAGTAGCCCTCTTTAAGTAACTGGCTCTGTGTGGTACAACGTGTTCCACACCCACTCTGTCTGATACCGTCATTAACATCATTTGTTAACGCCAGAGCACTGCTGTATTCAAAACCAGTTAGAGGCCCCCTGTTGTAAAAATGAAGGCTAAAGAAGATGGGGGAGGGCATTTCTCCTCTTGTCCTGTAATAGCCAATACCTGAGAAATCTTCCACTGCTCCCCGGCTCCAGACTGGCAGTGTGCTTTTTGAAAGGATCACAGAAAAACTGAAGGGTTAACTGCAAAGTCAAGAATTGGAGACATTAACACGCTTGTGTGGACATTGTATTAAGAAAAACATTGGAAGATGACATGGAAAGAAAATTGTCCCGCAAGGGAAATGTACTGCTGAACTCTGAGTGGAAAGTGTTTTTAATACAACTTCAGTTCTGTGTTTGTGCAGTTTTAGTTGTGAAGGGTGGTGGCCAAGACGAAGAATAAAGCTTCCCTGAAACCAGATGAGAATCTAACCACGACAAAAATAGAGTCCTGACAGCTCGCTCTCCAGAATGTAAATAAGCAGAATATTTGTGTCATAGAGGGTAGTGTAAGCAAAACAGGATCCTCTGCCTTTTGTGATAGAGAGATGCTAAAACAGCCATCGATAGGACAGCCCTTCCTTCTGTGGAAGTCAAAGGAGCAGGTTAAAATTTTATAGCAGTCTAGCGGCACCTGGGTGGCTCGATTGGTTGAGCGTCCAGACTCTTGATTTCGGCTCAGGTCATGATCCCAGGGCCGTGGGATTGAGCTCTGCATTGGGCTCCATGCCTGCTTGAGATTCTCTCTCTCTCCCTCTCTCCTTCTGCCCCTCCCCCACATCTGTGCTCATGCACATGCTCACTCTCTCTCTCTAAAATTAAATGAATAAGGGAGGGGCACCTGGGTGTCTCAGTCGGTTGAGCATCCAACTTCGGATCAGGAGTTTGTGAGTTCGAGCCCTGTGTCGGGCTCTGTGCTGACAGCTCAGAGCCTGGAGCCTGCTTCAGAGTCTGTGTCTCCCTCTCTCTGCCCTTCCACTCCTCATGCCCTGCCCCTCTCTCTCAAAAAAAACCATTAAATTTTTTTTTTAATTAAAAAAATAGTAAATAAAATTATATCGCAGTCTAATATATTCTTGTTTGGAAAGATCTCCAAGAAATACTTGAAGGATGTGGAACAACACAGACTGATCTCTTCTGTGTACAGATGTTTGAATATGGACAGTTGTGGGTTTATATGCATGGAAAGAGAACCGGAAAGGTACACATGAAAACACCTACAGTGGGAGAAGGGAATGGAAATTGAAGAGGAAAGGGGGATTTTTGTGCATTGACTTTATATGTTTTCTATCTGTAAATTTACATACACGTGCTCACATGTAGTTAAGAGAACTATATAAAGAGGGAAAGCAAAGATTTATGGTCTCGGTGAAGATATGTAGTGGTTAAGGCATAGCTTCTGGAGTAAAACTGCCAGGGTTTGAATCCCATGTCCGTTCCTCTGGTTGTAGCTCCTTCCACAGAATATTTCACTTCTGTGCCTCCTTTTACACTGGAGAACAGGTTTAATCGTACTTCTGTCATATGATTGTTACAAGGATGAGATGAGTAACGCAGGGGAGAGCGTATGGATCACGTCCTGATGTGCAGTACACATTCGGCATATGTTAGTCATTTTAAACCAAAATACTCTGACAACTTCCAGCTTTAATCAATTCTTTGTGCAAACTTTGTTTACAGTGTTTCTAGTGACAGCTTTACTAATCACAATATATTTTCTCCAAGTTTGGTTGTAGTTGTCAATGATACTGTCACATCCTTAGCCCACCGGTAACCTCAAGAGGAAGAGTAACAAAACAAATGGAATTTTCTTGTTTTATGTGGAGTGTCATACTTCCTGTTTGTGGAATTCTCCGGACTTTGCTTCCTTGACCGTGTAGTCTTACATACATAATAAACTAAAGAAATGGGACTAATGAGGTTTTTCTCTCTTCCTTAGGAAGACTATGATCGTCTGAGGCCTTTATCTTATCCAATGACCGATGTCTTCCTTATATGCTTCTCTGTGGTAAATCCAGCCTCGTTTCAAAATGTGAAAGAGGAGTGGGTACCCGAACTTAAGGAATACGCACCAAACGTACCCTTTTTATTAATAGGAACTCAGGTATGTCTGCTTTGATTTTACCCATTGAAGAAGAGTCTCTGGCATATCTTGTGGGGTTGCTCTCAAATGGTACTAAAGTTTAGCCAATGATAATGCACGTTGAATCTCAGCTGCAAGTTATAATACATTCTATTTATTGTAGAAAAATAAGAATTTGGGAAAAGTAGTGCCAAAGGAAAGCAATCATACTAGTTGGGGTTTTAGAAGTGAAGTTCTCTTTTTTACTCTCTTCTTGATATGTGGGGATTAAATGGGACTACAGGCTTTATCTTTAAAGACTTGTAACATTATGGGACATATTGAACTTTCTTGATTAGATTGATCTCCGAGATGACCCCAAAACTTTAGCAAGACTGAATGATATGAAAGAAAAACCCATTTGTGTGGAACAAGGACAGAAACTAGCAAAAGAGGTAATAGAACCTTCACGGAACTTAAAAATGAATGTAAGGGGCGCCCGGGTGTCTCAGTGAGTTGAGCGTCTGACTTCGGCTCAGGTCACGATCTCACAGCTCGTGAGTTCAAGTCCCACGTCGGGCTCTGTGCTGACAGCTCAGAGCCTGGAGCCTGCTTCAGAGTCTGTGTCTCCCTCTCTCTCTGCCCCTGCCCCACTTGCTCTGTCTCTGTCTCTCTCTCTCAAAAATAAAAACAAAAACAAAAAAATAAAAATAAAAGTGAATGTAAGACAAGCTTCGGTAATAATAGAAGCTAACATTGTGCGTTTGCTGTATGCCAGGCACTGTGCTGAGTGCTTTACATGCATTATCTCATGTAATCCTTGCACCTCCTCGGGTAGGTCTGACCAGTTCCCTATTTACAGAAGGGAAAACGGGCGTGGCGATGTCAGATAACTTGTCCAGTCCCATAGCTAATAAATGGCGGAGCTGGAGTGCGGGGAAGGCCTGATTGCAGAGCCCAGGCTCTTACACCTGCACGACGCTGCCAGCAGTATTTTCCTAGTAAGTCACGTGTAGAAAGAGGCATCAAAAAAAGCCCTTTTTAATCACTTAAACATTTGCACTGCGCCAACGCAGGCTCTGTCTTTGGTTAAGACGCATGGAGTAAGTGCGTGTGGTGTGGCACAGGATGAGTTTAAATCTGCAGTTAAAAGCAAAAATGTATGACTAGGTTTGAAAAGAAGCGTGTTGAATTTTCTTCCACCCTTTTATGAAAGATAGAGAACATTCGCATTCTAAAAAATATACAACTGTGTTGTGCACAATAACTTTTAACTTCTATTCTTCCTCTCCCCGAAGCTAGGCTTACTTTTTTTCTCTGTTTGGCCCTAACATTATTGGATTCTATTTTTCAGATGTGACTTTAATAGGTCTTTTGTGGAAACAGAATCTAATAAAGTCTTTTTAAATGTACTATCAGGAGGCAGAAAAAAGCAAGAAAACTTTTTGGAGGACAGTTTTTCCTAAAACAAAAAGACAGATAGCTTCACTGACAAATTGGTTTAGACATTCAGTGCTTGGCATATGGTAGGTAACCAGTAAATACTTGATGCAATAAATTTTCATAGAATAAGTGCGGAAGGATATATGCTTACTTTTGAAGTTAGCTATTCCTGGGTTTTACGACTATGAATGATTTCATTCTTTCTGCACGGCTGTGTTTTATCATTTTCCTTATAATGGTGTGTTGCATCATACCAAATGTGTAAGAAAGATTTTATATGTTTGTGGTGTTTTTTCCTCTTTCCCAGATAGGAGCATGCTGTTATGTGGAATGTTCGGCTTTAACCCAGAAGGGACTGAAGACTGTTTTTGATGAGGCTATCATAGCCATTTTAACTCCAAAGAAACACACAGTAAAAAAAAGAATAGGATCAAGATGTATAAACTGTTGTTTGATTACGTGAGAAACATCTTCAGTGGCCAAGGAAACTGTCCATTTCTCTCAAAAAGCATATGAAATGCTACAGCTATACCCAGACATCTGATAATGAAGCGGTTTAAAACTTGAAAGAAAAAAAAACCCAAAAAACCCTGTCCTCAGAATTCTATAAAATTCATTAAGAATGTTTCTTAAATAAGGTCCAAGAAGCAGCAAACAGCATCTGAAGCCACAATCTATTATAAATACTTTATTTCAACTAGAAGGTACAATCTCTCAGGGGTTTCATAGTTTAAAAAGCTACAATCACATCATGTTGTAACTACATAAAAACAAAAAACAAAAAAAACACAACAGTGCTGTAAATGGAACTGCCTGGCTTAGACCATATACATTTCTGCACAGTCTTTATGGAATCTGCACAAAGAAATATCTTCTCCCTTTGCTCCAATTAATTGTTCTTGTATGTAAGTTGCTTTCTATTCCAGTATATCCAGAGTGGTGAAATCACAAGGCCAGCCACGTAGCCAAAGGTCGCTCCAAGCGTACAGGAGATGGGCCATACCTGAGGAGAGAATGTATGAGATCAAAAAAGAACAACTGTTTTATTATTACTTGAGCACAAGTGTAACCTAAATATTTCTATATTAAAGCTTAATGTGCTTTCTTAAAGAATGCCAAAAGTGTAATAAGGTCATAACTGCATTTATCACGAACACTAAAAATGTACACATTTTTATGTGCATTCAGCTGTAACAAGGCATCTGGCGACTGTAGATTTAGTTTGATGCTCCCCAAACTGCATGAGATACATCCTAAAATTACAAATTAAAATTCTGGGTTAGACTTTGTCATAATCCTGGACTCGATATAGCTGTCTGAAGTAGTTGGCAATTTTGTTCTTTAATTTCCACCTTGGCTTATATATACAATGAAACGAGAAGTGTATGTTGACCAAAGTAGAAGAAAGTTGAATCTGTGCTAAAGAGAACAGACCTAGAATTCAAGCATGTTACATGGAATTTATAACAAAGCAACTTCCATAATAAAACTGATGTCACCTTTCAGACACAGGTATTGGAACCATAGCAGGAGTTCTAGAGCCACAACTTCAGTACACACCTAGAGCGTCAGTTAAATACTGGCTTCTAAATACCTATCTTCTCCAGCCATGTTACGTTTCGCACTATTACATCAAGCAAGCCAGAAGTGTAAATAATGTTGATTTCTTTCATCCACAAGCAGTGCATGCCGGTCCCTAGGTGAAAGGCCCTGCTTTAAAAAAAATTATGTTCATCTGAGAAGCTTACTTGGTATACTGGAGCCATTTCTAATCTTTCTCTGGGGGATCAGGCCATAGAACTGTGTTAGAGGTGAACCATCTTAATTACTAGTTCTATAACCTAATTAAGCTTTCTTGTTTGGTCTGCTGTGGATCCGCCTTGTTCCAAGTGCCATGCAACAGACAATAGTGTTAGACAAAAAGTTTCCGTGTGAACAAATTAATGCGGTTCAGAGAAGCATAATCTAACCCATAAAATTTTCTCCAGTCTTTCCTACATTTAAACTTGCTGTTGACTAAATTATGATTTATTTATGTCTTTGGTGAGCTTCTGTTAATTTCCATGACTTGAGCTAATAGCTGTGTCTATTGCACAGATTGGGTAATGGAACACTAAACTTTTATACTTGAAAATGACAGCCTTAAATGCTCATTATCAGTCACAAATCTAGGATGTACTGTCTTGTATGTGAGCTTTGTAGAGATTTTTAAAAATACAAGCATCATCTTCCCCATTGAAGAGTGGAGAGTCTACTGGATAACTAGTCAGGAACTTTCTTTCTGAACTGGACAGTGGATGTCTTCCTTCTCCCAAGAAGTGATGGTTCACATTAAGTACCATGGCCTTATGTATGCTCAAATGGAATCCTTATGTACTTTCTCACTTAATTTGGGTCTATTAATTATTAGCTATTTTTAGAACTGAAAATAATTGCATAAATCAATTAGTATATGAGTTAAGTTGTCCAACACATGGTATAAAGGAATTAAGACAGTAAAGTATTATACATTTCCAACTTGACTTTGGGGGTTTGATGGGGATTTTTTTTTTCTCAAATTCACCTCTGAAACTTTCCACACCTGGGTTTACTAGCCAGTTAAAATTAAAAGCTAGAATTTGTCCTGCCCCAAGAGAAATGGACTAGGAATCTGGAAACACAAACTCTGATGTCACCTCTGTTTCCTGCCTGGGCCTCAGTTTCCTCATCTATAAACATGGGAGGTAGAACGAGAGGATCTCCAACATCTCTCCCATTTATCAACTCTTCTGATTCTCTTCTTTTTTTGGACCTTACCTTTTCAGCTGCACATTCTTAAGATGGTAAAAATCCTGTACATAGATTATTAGAACTCTAAGCAAAGATGATTGTATCATCTGAACCTGAGGTGCCTTAGGTACTCTATTGACCTTGATGGGGTTTGGAGTTTCCCATTGCTTATTAAGAGCCTTTTCATTGCTTTGGTTCTTTAGGATTTCTTTTTGCACTCAATCCTTCCTGTCACTTTAACTAAAAACCAAAGATTTGTTTTCTATTCATAAGCAGATTATAGAAAAATTGCCTTATTTTCAGAAGCATGTCTTCATTAAAGACTTAAGTTTCAGTAGAAATTGAGACTAATCACTGGAACAACTAGTTCAAAGTAGTCAAATATCTGGGAAATAAAATACTTCAAAAATATCTGACTGACATGAATTTTGCTAGTTAATGCAAATGCATTGCTTCAAATAAGGTCATGTATGAATGAATTTAAAAGAAACGTACCGTTAATTTTTTTTTGCATATAATCAATTCTAAAGTTCTCAAGAGTAATTTTAGGGGCTCCCTGAAATCTTATTTAATACTTTGCTAACTTGTACCCTTTTTTTGTCTCTACAGATACATTTTAGGTTAGCCCATGTTGAATTATCTTATTTCTAATAAGTAGAGCCTGAATTAATGGTTTTTATTGTGAATTAGTTACTTTAGGCATTGCTTCCATTTGATTTCTAATTATTACTTTTAAGTACCAAATTAAATACTGGTTTGTTGGTTGTTGCTTTTTAAGTGATTGTTACTTTAACAGTGTCCCATTTTAACACATGGGGTTATAAATAAAATAATATGCATAGTTTACTATCTATGTAAAGCATTGAACTTCTTACCTTAGTTTTTATTTAACACCCAATGTAAACATTTGGGATAATACTCATTCCTCTGTTTCTCATGCTGTGAGTCTAATCACCAGCCAAGTGTGAGCACCTGCACTTTGTTAAAAAGCGCATTGTCAAAGTGTAGACAGAATAATAATCCCTCGTGAATCCCAGCCAGATTCCAATTTGGGTCACTTCTACTTGAATCACTCTGTAATTTCAGTATGGCTCTTTGTTTCCAAACACGTACATACACAGTCACACGCACATTCTTTAAACAGCTGCCTACCGCACCTCCGGTGGAATGCCAAAGATGAAATATTAGCTTAAAAGTTTTGTCTAATGAGGGGCGAGGGCTTAGAACACTTGCTATCTATTCAGTTCTCAAGAAATCCAAGCCATCAGCAAGTTAAAATGTTGGACTGGCTTTGAAGACTGTTTGCTAGTGATGGATCAGGTTTTCCTGCTTGACTTTCCTGAAATAAGTAGCCCTTAACTCTAACACATTTTTTTTAAAGGAGAATTTCTTCATTTAAGGGCAACCTTTCTGATTTTTTATCCCCAGGATAGGGAATGGCAAAAAAGAGCAGCTGAGTGGGAGGCTGCCCACTAAATCACCTTTCCTCTAAAGTCCTCATGATTGAATTTCCTACTAAGCTTCTTACAACTGCTTTAAAAAATTTAAAACTACACAATGGCAACAGATTTCATAATGACTTATCAAACTATCCCAGCTTCATCACACATTTTCCTACTTTGATCTTGGGGTCTTCCATTTAAAACTGTGTACTTGTCTCACACACAGAGATGCTTCTGAAGTTTAACATTCATGCTACAAGCAGGCTTAAAACAACTGTGGTATCATCTACTGAACAGACAATCCAACCACAATGTTATAGACATTTCTCCAAATTATGGTCATCTGGGATAGCTATATATAATTATCTTGTTTTGTTTAAAGAAAATAGAAAACTCAAAGACCTTCATGTAAAGAAAGTCATTCACAAGTGTTTGCCATGAAAATGACCACCTTCTTTTTATCCAGTTTTTTATAAAGTAACAAAATGTTTTAACCACTAAATGGAAGAAAAAAATCCTGTTGCATGACAAAATTTAATGCAAGTGGGTAAAATGATTACAATTAACTGTTAGAAAACCTATTTTTAAAAATAAGTAGCTACATCACATGAACAAAGCATCTTGCTTAGAGTACTACTATTATCCTTTCTCTGAACCAAATGACTTTTTACTGTTTTTCCATCACTTAAACCAAAAAAGGTCAGTGTTTCCTTAAAATACTCAACATTAAGAAAGGCCTATATTACAGGGTCTAGGTACATGATATCAGCAATAAGTTGTGTTAACCTCAGAAATAAAACAATTCCACCCTAATAAGCTAAAAAACAATTTCTCAGTAAGTACATATTTAACTTTGTATGTTTTCTCAGTTAAATCAATATTCTTGCTGGCTGAACGACATTTCAAAATTACACAAGCTTATTTCCACCTGAAGACCACACTGCTCTCTTCTGATCAGGCATTATTGATGTATCTATATAGTCTTGGGACTTTTCAAAGTATGCTCTAAGTGGTACAGAATGATTTAAGAACTCTAATTTTTGTATTAGACTGAATTTGAATCTTGGCTCTGCCATTTATTAAATATGGAACCCTGTGAAGTCACCTTACTTCGGTACCTTGGTTTCTCACCTGTGAAGTGAGGAACGTACCTCATCATAAAACCCACCTCACGGGGATTGCTGTAATGAGTAAACGACAGAATACACTATGTGGTACTTAGCACCATGCCTAAAACAGTATCTGGCACATAGTACATGTGAGCTATAAATTGCTAATAATCTTTTAGTTCATATTCCCAGTAGGCACATCTAAGTTGCCATTATAATCTAGAACACCATTTCCCCAAATACACAATCTCTGAAGCTGATCCTATTAAAAAAATGCTTCCCAAAATTTGTTAAGTACTTTAAAAATATTTTTTAAAAACTACATCGAACTAAACTCATGTTTCCTTCTTGCCAAACATGATCCACAGGTTTTGTATGTATATGTCATATAATATCAGGGGCTCACAGACCCCCCACCTATGGACTCCTGGTGAAGAATCACTGTACTCGAACCTCACAAGTATTATTAACTGTTCTAGTCAGCCAAAGTAATACAGTGACCCTCTACATTTTGGTTCAGCATTTTAAGGATCAATTTCAGTAACGTAGATGGCATTTGTTATGTGATTTGAGAGTAACTTAAATATATTTTATTATAATCTGCACAATAGTACTTAGGTTCCTTTAATACATATTAAATGCAAGTAGATTTTCACCCTTTTCCTGTCACCAAAATGGCGTCCACAGGTTTTGATGCCACCACGTGACAGCTAGTCGGGTAAGTCACTGACTATGGCAGTTTATGAGCTACCGCAGGTGTCCTAAAGTGATGATCAGGTATTTGAAATTAGAGGAGGATTTTTTTCTGAAATTAGTTTCAGATATTCAACAGAAGTTTTAAAATAACTGTACAAAAACATTAGGCCACTTAAAAAAAATCCTTAATATTTTGCTTAGGAGCTTTCTTTGGCTCTTCTGGGGAGTAAGCAGCACAGTCAGTGGGGTAGGAAAGGGCTATGCTGTGGAACCACTTCTAGCTGCATGGCCTTGGCCAGGTCGCTTACCATTGGAGCCTGAGTTTCCCAATGTGCAAAACAGGGATAATAGTACCTCTTGTACTTAAAACATGGGGCAATTGTACTATTTTAGAATCTGTCATGAAAGCTGTGAAGCACCATGCATTGGTATCACTTTGTATATTATATGTTTTAACTTGAAAAAATTAAACTTCTATGATCACTGGGACACCTACCTGGGTGGCTCAGTCGGTTAAGCATCTGACTCTTGATCTCGGCTCAGGTCATGATCTCACAGTTTGTGGGATAGAGCCCTACGCTGGGCTTTGCACTGACAGCACAGAGCCTGCTTAGGATTCTCTCTCCCTCTGTCTCTGCCTCTCCCCCACTCACGTGCGCGCATTCTATTTCTCTCTCAAAATAAATAAACTTTATTAAAAAAAAACCTTATATGGTCACTAAGTATTTCTTAGGTAACTGACACTGCTAGGTAATAATTAGAAGTGGCAGTTTAGAACAAGTAAAATAGTTCATGAGCAATGTTATCCTGTGCTATAGGAACTATTCCCTTGCCTTGGTAATCCTCTTTAATACATGCCAATCTTCACATGAAATGTCTGGGGAGTAAAAGCTTACAGGAAAACTCTAAAAGCCATACAACACACTGCATTATATTAACCATATATAGCCTCATCTCAGAAATAGAAGGGCACATTTTGCTCCTGGCTGTCAGTTTTTGTAAACTTTAAGAAGCATAAGTACAAAAACTGATTTTAAACCAACCACTGGTAGACGTGTGTGTCATTTGTAATAGTCTCATTCGAATGACTCCATTCACTCAAAACTACTGAGCCCCTACTATAAACCAAGCAGTTAAGTTGAAACTAAGATGATTTGATTTTGGATATTTAATTTTAACAGTAAATTCTTAAAAATACGTGTTGCAACGGAACTGTAATCTTTAGAAAGGTATAGGATATCATAGATATCCTAGGGAAACTGATCTTTCTACAGATCAGAAAACCTAGAAACAGAACAACTCACAATCACTAGGATGACTGGCTCCTCCAGATAACAAAGTAAGATAAAACCCAGGGAGCTAGTTCTAAATTTCCCACAAGCTACCGTTTAATGTTTAGTTTATTGTGCTCATTTACCACAAATGTCCATTGGCATGACACAATTCATCTTTCAAAGCCTGATGACACTTCCACTAGCTTTAAATGATCATTTGTATTTTCCTGTGTATTTGATTGTTAGTGATGCGTTTTTCCAGATGTTCTTAAAGCAAATGCTATTTCTTGTCTGATGTAGAAATACATTATAGATGAATCTACTCACCCGAATGCATTTCTATGGTTTAAGTCTGCACCGATCCAGGCATACCGTACCACTTTCCTATGACCAAGCACACGTTTAGAAGAGCTATTTGTGGAGAGGTGTGTAGTCTCCAACCTGCAACTTTTTGTTGAAGTGATGCTAACCTATAGTGCTCCTTGCCAAGATTGTGAAAATAAATTAACCTGGCTAGCACCAGTCTTTCTCACGTGGAAGTCCTGCCGGCAGAGTATTATCAGCATGATTACCATACAATGAACCCACCTTTTAAATACAAAACCATTGCATTGAGGAGGGCCCCTGTTGGGATGAGCACTGGGTGTTATATGGAAACCAATTTGACAATAAATTTCATATTAAAAAAATAAATAATAAATATAAAACACTTGCTGTCAGTTAAATATTATATAGGTTTTTTTTTTTTCCTCATGCTTGAAACATAAATCCTATTCATATGTTAGTATTTTATTTTGGTCTGCCTACAACACTGTATAATACCTTTGATAACAGAAACACCAATTAACCTAAAAACATGCCACCCTTTAATAATTAAATCCATGATCTTAGTTTTATCCCTCACTCTAGCAGTATTTCCAGTAATCCTTATGATCCCTAGCTTCAATTTATGCATTATCTGTAGCATCTGTGACTTTAGAAAATGAATATATATTTTTCACAAAATTTTTAACCTAAAACTAGAGAAAACAAAAAAGTGTTTTTAAATATAACAATGCCTTATATAGATTATGGGAATAAGTACAAATATTTTAAAACAATTTTAAATTGTTTTTAAAAAATGCTCAATTTTGCTTTTTAACTTTATAGGAAATATGTATACTCAGAAGATATGTGATTATCTGGTTCAATTCCATTTTAGAGATAGCAGCACTCAAGTGCAGAGTTTAAAGGCAGTTGTAGGTTCTCTAGGCACAAAAGCTCTGAATATTAACTTCCAATTCTCTCCTGCAAGTGTATTAAATTTTATGGTTTAAAATACATACACCACCAGTGGTCATGGCATTTATATGAAATTCTTTTGTGGAAAGAAATGCAATATAATAACTACTCAAGCTTTTCCAAGGAGATCTAAACTATGGCCTTTTAGACAGGAAGAAGGGAAAGAAAGAGAAAGAAAGGGGGAGAGAGAGTGAAAGAGAGGAAGGAAGAAAGAGGAAGGAAAAAAGAAGGAAGGAAGGAGAGAAGGAAGGAATGGTAGAAGAAGGGAAGGAAGGGGAGGAAGGGAGAAAGGAAAGGAAGGGGAGGGAAGGGGTGGACAAAAGCTATTTCTGAGTCCCCAGCAATAAAGAGAATCAGGGTTAGATCCTAAACCTGGGCAGTACAAATAACACAAGGAGGCAATCAATGCGCTCTCCAATACTTTGAAAACCCAAATAATGGAATTTGTATTTTATGGTAATGCTAAAAATACAGTCATTAAACTAGTCCTTTTATAGGTCACAAATGCCTATAACATTAATTAAGCAGTAACTATGTGTCAGGTTCTGAACTAAGTACTTTAGAAGGATTATATAATTTAATCCTCACAAGTGGCAGAGCCAGGATTTGAACCTAGCAATAGCTCTTAATCATCACATTATCTACCTATTAATAAAACAAGTGGGTTTAAAAACTTTATGGCAAATTTCCTTTGCTCAGAATAACCAACATTTCTTAACCTCACATTCATTTTTTTTTAATAACATGAAACACTGGCATTTTTGATAAAGAATTAAGACATTTTCAAGATAAAAATCTCATAACTATTCTATAAAACATTTAGAGCATATTAAATCTGAATCTAAATTATTGTTATCAGTTAAATCCAGTCTTGTGTAATATTTACCTGTTATACTTACATTGAATATATGCTTTGTACACAGTAGGAACTTATGTAGCTATTTAGCTACAGCAAATAATTATAATGTACAAAGGTTTTCCACAGTCAGAATGTTTATTTTGTCAGTAACTATAAAACCATGAGCATTCTCTGGGAGTAAAGGGGGCTGCCTGGGTTACAGGCAATTTAAATGTTTATTTTCTTGCTGATATTTAAAGGCAAGTAATTAAAGCAGGGAAGAGAAGATATCTTGCAAATATTTTTTTTAAAAACAATAAAAATGACCAACATGGTTGTGGGTAGCCACCATACCATATTCTCTTTAATCAAATCCTCTTCCTGCCACCTGCAAGAGAAGGCTCCCCTCCAACTTTAAAGATGTCTACTCTCTTTTGTCACTTGTCATTATTTAAAATTCATACTAGTAAATGAAAAAAACTTTTTTCATGAGATTACATATTTTTTAAAAAATTTTTATTTTTGAGAGAGAGAGAGAGAGAAAGAGAGAGACACAAAGCACAAGTGGGAGAGGGGCAGAGAAAGAGGGAGACACAGAATCCAAAGAAGGCTCCAGGCTCCAAGCTGTCAGCACACAGCCCAATGCAGGGCTCAAACCCATGAACCATGAGACCATGACCTGAGCAGAAGTTGGACACTCAACCAAAAGTTGGACGCTTAACCGACTGAGCCACCCAGGTGCCCCAAGATTACATATTTTCAATAGACCTTCTTAGTCATTTGGTGATGAAATGATTTTAGAAATATAAATATGCTTGAAATTGCTCAATACAGAACTCATATCATTATAACCTTATGTTTGGCCTCTGGAACTTTATACAAAGTCAGATTTCAGTTCAAAGTATAGAAAATTGAACTAATACATGTAAATGTTTTCTTGTGGGGTTGTTTGTATGTGTGTTTTTAAAGAATACTCACTTGACAAGATACTCTTGTTCCTCTGACTAGAATATAAATAAAAGGAACAGAGAACTAAAATGTCTTCTTTATACATGTTATGCTTTAGATAATATTAAGTATATACAGTAGTCTCTTCTTATGAAATTTTGCTCTAGAAAAAATCTCCATTTTGAGGTAATGCCATATTTCTTTATCAGGTTTATTTGTTACTCTGGCAGATTCTGTCAGTATCAAGAGCCACACTGAGTACTTACTCTATGTAGTTACTTATGAAGAACAGAACAAAACAACTTGTTTGCTGAAATTAAAAAGTGAAAGAAAAAAATGAAGCCTCATCATTTCTCTAGTTTGTCAGCAAGTAACTGCTAAAAGAGAGAGGAGCAGGTGATTCTTATATGAATAAAGATGATTAATTATACATTATCATTTCACCAACAGTAGGTTTCATAATTTTAAAAAGATTATAGTGAATATGTAGGTCATTAACCTGGAACACTCTGAAAACAACCCAACAGTAAAGACAATTAAAGACCCAGTAATAGGGGTGCCTGGGTGGCTCAGTTGGGTGAACGTCTGACTTTGGCTCAAGTCATGATCTCCCGGTTCGTGAGTTCAAGCCCTGCATCGGGCTCTGCGTTGACAGCTCAGAGCCTGCTTGGAATCCTCTCTCTCTTCCTCTCTCTCTGCCCCTTCCCAGTTCTCCCTCTCTCTCTCTCTCTCTGAAAAATAAACATTAAAAAAAAAAAGAACTAGTAATATTCCAGTTGAATCAAACATTCTTAATGAAAACCAACACTTTTTACAGAAATTAACAAGCTGGAAAATCTTTTTTAAAAGTCAATAATTCAAACGGAAACTTTACATTAATTTAAAAAGTAAACTATCGATTTGGATCTAGCTTACCTCTTATTGTAAATAAGCACTGAGGTAGAAAAATGAGAGTAGGTAGCTAAAAGCCTGGACAATCCAAAATAGATAAATAGATTGAAAATCATCAACATATATATTTTCTATGCAAACCTAAACCCAGATTTTACAAAGGCACATCTACTCCCCACATATCAGTTTCTACTTCTACTTATGATTTAGACAGGTGTAAAATATCAAACATTTACACTCTGAAATATTCCATCTACATGCAAACTGACATGTTAATCACACATTACCTTACCAACTCATTAAAGCTGATAGCCCATAGTGTTTTATATATCAATAATTTGTATTTAGATTTAATTGCATGTATCTGAAAGTAATGAATCTACTACAGATTAAAACACAACTTGCTATGTATACTTTTCAATGATTTTGATTGTCCTGCTCCAATTTAGAAATCACTGACCCTGTTGAATGAAATTAAGTTCCATAGATGGTAACTTGAGTACAAATGAGTCTCCATCTCCTAGTGATCACTGAGATGGCCAAGGAAATATAAACAAAAACCTTTATCAGTACTAAAACCTTGAAAAGGGTATCAGTGACACAAACCTCCAGGGATGTCTATAACACATAATAGATTAATAGAATAGGGAAGGGAAAACCCACCAGACTTACTAAACATAAAAGAACAACTTGTCTGTCTAGGAGACATCTACTAGAAAACAAAGAATGGACTCAAAATAGGCATTTAAGTGCAAGACATATAATCCAAATCCCTTTAAAGCCCTTGGAAAGTGAGATACATATCAAAAATTTAACTCAGCTATTATCTAGGAATTATACTAGAGAAAATTGACAAATATGCAAAGATGTATGCTTAAAAATGATAATAATCACCATAATTATAACAGTAAAACAGTAATTGTGAAACTATAAACAATCTAAATGTTCATTCATAAGAAACTGATATATGATTTCACCCAAATAATGGAATATTATATATATATATATATGTAAATGTTCACTGACAAGGAATGAGCTCCATAACATACTACTGAAGGAAAAAAAAAAAATTAAAAATGACATATATACACCACTCATCATCAGGGAAATGCAAATCAAAACTACAACGAGATACCACCTCACACCTATCAGAATGGCTAAAATCAAAGACACAAGAAATAACAGGTGTCAGCAAGGATGTAGAGAAAAAGGAACACTTGTGTATTATTGGTGGGAACACAAACTGGTCCAGCCACTGTGGAAAACAGTACAGACATTCCCTCCAAAATTAAAAACAGAACTACCCTACGATCCAGGAATCACACTACTGGGTATTTATCCAAAAAACATAAAAACAATAATTCAAAGGGATACTTGCACCCCTATGTTTATAGCAGCATTATTTACAACAGCCAAATTATGGAAGCAGCCCAGTGTGCACTGATTGATGAATGGATGAAGATATGGCACATATATACACTGTTATATTATTCAGCCATAAAAAAGAATGAAATCTTGCCATTTGCAATGACCCAGATGGATATACAGAGTATAATGCTAAGTGAAATAAGTCAAAGAAAGACAAATACCATGTGATCTCATGGATATGTGAAATTTAAGAAACAAAACAAACGGGCAAAGGAAAAAGAGAGACAAACCAAGAAAGAGACTCTTAACTATAGAGAACAAACTGATGGGTTACCAGAGGAGAGGGGGGGGGGGGGGGGGATGAGGAAAATAGGGGGTGGGGATTAAAGAGTACACTTACCATGATGGAAAAAATAAAATGATTTAAAAAATGCATACCCAGCAATTCCACTTTAAGAATTTATCTAAGGAAATGATAGTACTATTTTCCAAAGACTTAATAAATAAGGATGTTAATTATGAATTAAGATAACAGCTAACGCTTCTTACACATAATCTCATTTAGTCCTCACAACTATTGCCTCCATGTTACAGTGAACCTGTTCAATAACACAGTAAATGGAAGAGCTGCGATCTGAATAACAGCCCTACACATCTAAGCAGAAACAAGAGCATAGAGGCCTTATAAGCTATGCCAAAGGGCTTGGACTTTATTCAAGGCAAGCAGTGAGGAAGCCACTGGAAGATTTTAAGCAGGAGAAATGACAGGATCAGGTCTGCAGTTTGCTATGTAAAGAATGGTTTGGCAGGGAGGACATAAAGCAAGATGAGAGACGCCTGTACAAGTTATAGAATTAAATGTAAATGAAGAGAAGATAGATCCAAGAGATGTTAAAAAACTAGAATCAACAGGGCACCTGGGTGGCTCAGTCAGTTGAGCGTCCAACCTCAGCTCAGGTCATAATCTCACAATTCGTGGGTTCAAGCCCTGGGTCAGGATCTGTGCTGACAGCTCAGAGCCTGGAGCCTGCTTCAGATTCTGTGTTTCCCTCTCTCTGTGCCCCTCCCTCGCTCCCGCTCTGTCTCTCTCTCCAAATAAATAAACATTAAAAAAAAAAAGTAAAAAACAAAACAAAACACTAGAATCAAAAGGGCCAGTGACCTGTTCAATCTGAGCTGTGAAGGGAAGGCAGTATCAGGGATGACTCTCAGGTTGATGACTGGAGCAAATGGGTGGATGACAGTGCTACTTACATCACAGGGGAGAAAGAAAAAGTTGAATTTTAAGTACATTGAGTTCAAGGTAGCTATGGAACCTCAAGAGGAACACACTGTTGCATTTATGAGTCTGAAGTTCAGAGGCCACGGGCAGGAGATAAAGATTCAGGATTCATTGGCCATATTTTAGTTGCAGTCATGGCCAATGAATAATGTTATGCAGGGAGAGTGAGAGAACAAAAGATGTTAGAAATCAAGGGAATACTGGTGTTTTAAGAACAGGTAGTCTGGAAGAAGCTCTCAGGGAGGCTGAGAAGGAGAAACTAGAGAAGTAGAAAGAAAAGCTGTGGACACTGTTGTTGTAGAAAGTCAAGATAAGAGTTTCAAGCAGGGAAAGAGTGTGTTTCCAGTGAGTTAATGCTCAGAGAAGCCCTGACAGTAAGGTCTAAAAAGTCTTTCTTTAATTTAGCAATAAAGTGACTAAGGACAGGGCATTTAAAAAAAAAAAAATGACATATACATTATAGTTATACACAGACAGAACTGCACAAATTATCACCAAAACACAAATGAAATGAGGGTTGCCTCTGGGTGGTTGGATATTTGATAATTTTTCCTTTCTCCTTTATAATTATTATTTTTTTTAAAATTTTCTAAATAAATATGTACTGTCTTTGTAATAGGAAAACAATTCTCTTCATGTTGAAAAAAAGAAAGTATGGTTTTTAATACTACAGTTCCATTTGGGAAAAATTATCTTGAGAAAATAACTGGAAAATCCATGAAAATATGGATTCAAGGTGTTAATCACAGCACTGTCTATGATAGTGAAATACTGGCAATAACCTAAAGGATCACTAGTGAATTTGCTAAATAAATTTAGGGATAAACTATATAATGGCATACTACGAAGTCATTAAAAACGAAGACAAAGATATATTCATTACTAGCTTGGTGCACTTCGAAATATTATATGTTTCCTCATCTGTAAAATGGGAATAAAAAGAACACTTACTCATAGTGTTTTAACCTAGCTTATTAGCTATTTCCTATTGTGATCAGAAACAAAAACCTGAGGTTTATGAGTTTCCCCTCGATATCATGTACCCCTACTTCAAAATGTACTTTGCTATATGCTTTTAAAAAATCTCTCAAAATTAACATTCAACTTGGCCATAAATCAAGTTAAGAAAATACGAATCTAAGAGCACAAAGGCAATGAACATCTAAGTTGAAAATAGGCAATTTCTGCAACTATACCTTGTTTTTAATAAATTCCTATAAATATTCATAAACTAAGCTTATTTATTCACTTATACATGTAGAAAAAAATAGTGCTGGAAGACAGAACCAGGCTGATCTGGATGCCAATGGGCCCTGTGGCCAATAAGAGGTAACCGAGATTACAGTGACAGGGAAGTGGCATCCCTACTTAACTGAACAACATCATTTATACAGGCATACTGGCTAGCTTCCTCAGTTTTACCATCACTGTACAAACATTTATTTTGTTGCTTTAAGTAGCTGAAACCAACCTGCCATGGTCTTTCCCAATCGAGTGGAATAGGGAAGGCGCCAAGCCATGTTCCTATAAAACTAGAAATTGTAGTGATCTGAAGACTGTTCTCCCAAATGGATGTAACTCTGTAAAACACAAATACGTAAATCATTGGTGGTATATACCTTAGCTGCTAGAGAATCAAACAGTGGTGCAAACTGACACTACACATATATGCTCTGTTCATTTAACGATCATCTCGAATTGGCGTATATTTACCATGAACTATTAACAAGTAATCGGTAAGAGAATATAAATGTTCTTCAGTGGGAAAGGTAATATGTGCAGCACATGGCGAAAGTCAAACAATATGGAAGAGAATTTGCAGTGAAAGCTGACTTCCTCCCACCCTTATCAACTCTGGGTCCCTTCCTAGCAGTAGCTACTATCACCAATGTAGTACATATCCTTCTGGAAATATCTTATGCATGCACAAACACATACACAATTTTGTTTAGAACGGTATGCATTTATGTATACATCCTTTATCAAAACTCAAATGCATATTTATAAACCCAATTTTGCTGTTTTGTTTTCCCTTGTTAATTATACTAGCTATACTAGTATTCCACTGCATGGAGGGAACATCACTTATTCAACTAGTTCTTCTGATTGCACATTTCATGTAAACAAATCAACACTATTTATTTGATGGGGCAGGAGTAGAGAACAAGAACAACAGATTTCAAAATATCCAGTGATTTCGCCTACCATCCTTATTGATTAAGTGTGTATCTTAGGGGGTAAAGGTGAAAAGACAGAATTCTGCCATTCTGAACCGGTCTGGGTTTCAGCCTCTCACAGTGTGACCACTTAGCCATGTGGAGCATGAGTCTGGTTACAGGAGAGTAAAATCCCACCACAGTGCAGTAAGTAGGGTCCAAATATTCACTTGTTCAAAATGAAAGGTTGTTATACACAAAGTTTATGAAAAGCAGTTTTTTCCAGCCGGTGTGGGAAAAAAGGAAAACATTTCTTCTGTTAGAGGACTTCTTTCATTAGAAATGGGCCATTACATACAAAATATACACTGAGTTAAAGTAGCCCCAAATGACAAGTCAGTTCCCAAGCCAATCCCTCTGTCACCTGTCTCTCTCGTTACTCCCCCTTGGTCCACCTACACAAGATAAGAGCTTTAGCTTGTCTGTACTGAAAACCAGGACTGGAAGAAGGTTGGAACCAATCACCGCAGGTCCCAATCTGTATTATTTGCTGGGCTTCACTGTTCTTTTTATTTTATATAACACCTAAAAATGCAAGTCAATTTCTTCAGCTAGCATTCAACAAAACAGAGATCTGTCCCAATCCTGGAGGAAAAAAAAACTGGGGAGTTGAACGTAAAGAGGGAACTCTACTGTTCAGGCAATTTAAAGGATTTTCTAGGGTTAATTTTTGACTATTTGTGGCTGACAAATGTTGACTAGCTTTCACTTAACACATAAGTCCTCTATGTTGCAATACATAAAGTGATGTGCCTAGAGACATAAAGTCTGGGAGAGGTTGAGAGTAAGGTTTACTTTCTGCTGGGAAGAATTTACTTCTCCCATTTTATGGAAGAAGAGGAAGCTCCATCAGAATTGGGAGAATGAGTGGCATCTGGGCTTGACAAACTGGAGACAGAGCTGCACTGCAGACAGAAAGAACTCAAGTAAAAGTGGTTGAGGCTGAGTGGAAGAATGGGAAATAAGGCTGGGTAAGTAGGTTAGAGTTAGGATTTTTAAAAATAGCACCTTTACTGAGTACAGTGAAAACCTGCCCCGGATAGCCCTTTCTCGGCCATACAATTTACTCACTTAAAGCACACAATTCAATGGTCTTTAGTGCATTTAGAGTTGTGCAACCATCATCCCAAAATGACACCCTTTTACCCATTAGCACTCACTCCCCAATTCCCCTTTCCTCTAGCCCCAGGCAACCACTTTCTGTCTCTAGGGATTTGCCTATTCTGAACATTTCATATAAATGGAATTTGTGATTGGCTTCTTTCACTTAGTGTAATGTTTTCAAGATCCATCCATTTTGTAGCACCTGAAAATACTTTTTTATTGTCAAATAACATTTTGCTGTATGGATATACCACATTTATTCTCTCTATGCATCAGCTGGACATCTGAGTTTTTTTGAGTTTTTGGCTACTATGCATAATGCCACTATAAACATTCATGTGCATGTTTTGTGTTCTCATTTTTCTTTGGGATATACGAAGAAATGGAATTCCTGGGTCATATGATAACGGTGTTTAATCTTGTAAAGGAACTGCCAGACTGTTTCCCAAAGCATCTGAGCCATCTTATATTGCCACTCGCAGTGTACAAGAGTTCCAATTTCTCCCCATCTTTGCTAATGTTCTTTTAAATTTTTTTAATGTTTATTTATTTTTGAGAGAGAGACAGAGAGAGAGCACAAGCAGGGGAGGGGAAGAAAGAGAGGGAGGCAGGGGATCCAAAGTGGGCTCCATGCTGACAGCAAGACAGCCTGATGCAGGGATCGAACTCGTGAACGGAGAGATCATAGCCTGAACTGAAGTCAGATGCTTAACTGGCTGCGTCACCCAAGCACCCCTCTAATACTTGTTATTATTTGATTACAGTCATCTCAGTGGGTGTGAAGCAGTATCTCATTGTGGTAGAATTAGGGTTAGGATTTTAGGAAAGCCTGAAAAGTCAAACTGAAGAAGCCACTGAAGGTTTTAAATCAAGGCAGAGATGATCAAAGCTATGTCTCAACAAGGGTTATGTACATGTCTTATCTAACCTTTAAGCTCCAAGTTCCTTGGGCTTGAGGGGCAAGATCCATGTCTTCACATTTTTCACTTTTATAGCACACTGAGGCCATTTGATATTTGTTACAAAAAGTGCAAACATGCAAGAGGCTGTCCTCCATTTTATTTGATGCACCCAAAGGAGTTTATGATCTTGCATATAATATAGGAAAAAAAGGAAACAGGAGCTGGTTTTAAAAATAGAAAAACTGTGTAGCCTATCTTTGTAAAATTAAAATTTTGCATTTATCAAAACCATAGTATGTATAAGCACCTTTAAGGTCCCACATCATATTAGATGAGCACACCTACTAACAATCCCTCCCTGCATCCCTCCCCACTCCTGAAATCCACTCCCAAGGCAGAAACATGAACTCGTCAGTGTTTCTCGAATGTAAAGAACGTACACTATGTATAGAGTTTGCAAGACTTAGTTACTCCCTGCTTTCTACAATGGAAGAAGAGGACTTAGCACTCTTCCCACAAGCCTCCCATCACCATGTGCTCATTCTCTCTGATTCACCATCCCCTCCTTGATGGTAACATCCTCTCCTCCCGGCTGAATCCACAGCACAGCATCTACATTAATATGACTACGAAAATGTTTGTCATAGCTGAACCACACAATAAACCACAGTCACATTTCCTTTCTTACAGATTTTAAATTTTCTTTGGATGTTAAGAACTGCCTCTTTTTCAATCTCTATTTGCTTAGGTACTTGTCACTAAACCATCCTCAAATATTCTAAAGAAACTAAACATCACCTCTAAATTCTTGTTTGTGTTCTTTGTTCTCCCTCTTTCTCTTGTGGAGGGCACCTCACCTGCTGCGAGTGGGACTGGTTGCCCTCTAAGCCTGAGGCACAGCCACTGTCCTGTAAGCTCCCTACACCATCATCCTATAAATTCCCTTTGCCTCTCTCAATGCTTTTAGGTCTCCTGCTTCCCAAATTCCAAGACTTTCTCCTATTTTCCTTTTTTTTTGTTTGTTTTAAAAGCACCTCCTTCAGTAGATTCCTGAGAAAGGGTAAAATAGATTTTAAAGATCGTTTAAAGTCTGAAAATGACTTTATTGCAGTTGTTGGAAATCATTTTGCCTTAGAAGTTTGAAGACATTGCTCCATTATTTTCTGTTTCCCACCTGAAAAGTTCAGACATTCTGGCTCCCAGTCCTCTCTAGGTAACATGTGCCCCCCCTTCCCCAAACCCCTACAACACACACTGCCCTCTCTGGTAGCCTTCAGAATCATCTTTTTCCTGGTGGTTATCTAAAATTTCACAAGCCTGTGCCTTGGAGTGGGTGTCTTTTCAGCCATAATGCTGGAAACCAATGAGCCTTTTTTTAAAACAATTTTTTTAATGTTTATTTTTGAGAGACAGAGTGTGAGTGGGGAGGGGCAGAGAGAGAGGGAGACACAGAATTGGAAGCAGGCTCCAGGCTCTGAGCTGTTAGCACAGAGCCCGACCTGGGGCTCAAACCCACAAACTGTGAGATCATGACCTGAGGAAGCAGGATGCTTAACTGAGCCACCCAGGCGCCCCACTCATGGGCTTTCTTAATCTACAGTCACAAGTCTTTTGGTTCTTGACATTTTCTCTTTAAAGACTTATAAAGTCTTGCTTTTTCTACCCAGATTCCTTAAGAATTTTGTTTTTCTTACTCTTTTGCTGGGAATAC
This sequence comes from Panthera uncia, assembly GCF_023721935.1. Taxonomy (NCBI): domain Eukaryota; kingdom Metazoa; phylum Chordata; class Mammalia; order Carnivora; family Felidae; genus Panthera; species Panthera uncia. The sequence continues at coordinate 64,424,608 of NW_026057578.1, forward strand.
TACCATGTGGAATTAACCCTCTGATTTTTTTTTAATCTTTTAACCCATTTCCCATATTTTTGCCTTTTCTGTTTGGCTAAGGGATCTTTCTAACTTTGTCTCTACTTCTGTTGATTTTTTTTTCTTATTTTTTAATTTCCAGGAGCTTTCTTGTTCTCAGAATATTCCTTTTGACTGCCTCCTGTTTGTGTTTTATAGATGTGAAAACAATGGACATTTTAAGAGTTATCTTCTGGTCTTTATATCGCCTTTGTTTCTGAGTTTCCTTTTGTTTTCATTTCTGCCTTTCACTTTAGAGGTGTTCCTGAAATGTCCAATGATTGTTCATTTCTCATTCTACTTAAAACACTACATATGAAATGTCCAGAATAGGCAAATCTAGAGAGACTGGAAGTATTTTAGCAGTTGCCTGGGAAGGGGGGAAGGGGGTATGTAAGGGTGGGCAGGAGGGGGACTGCTAATGGGCAGAGTTTCTTCTTGGCGTGGCAAGATGTTCTAAAATTAGATTGTGGTGATGGTTATAAAGCTGAGCCTACACTTAAAAACTACTAAGTTGTACACTTTAAATGGGTGGGTTTTATGGTCTGAAGTTGTAGCTCAATAAATATATGTTTTAAAAAACAACAAAAAAGTGAACACTAAACAGATGACTAGATGTCCACTGTGTACAAGCGGGCTTCACTGTCCCAGGGACTGATTAGGGACCTTGGCTTTTAGAGAACCCCCAACGGTCAGTATCTGCAGGTTCTTCTTTTATACCATTTTCCACTGAAAGAAGTATTTCCGTACTCTGCCTAGATTGCGTAAGCCTGGTTGTCAGTGTTTTGGACCAAGCAAGTGAAAAGGACGAGGCAAAAGATGAGGAATCATTATTCAATACATAGAATTTCACTTAATCCTTATTCCCTCCAGAGGTTTTATCAAACAGGCTCAGGATGTGGGGACAGCCGGAGCAGTTGGGGGGTACAGTTATATTTTCTCCATCTTCCCTCCCCCACTACATAACCTCTAATGCTCATATTATTTTTGTAGTGTTTATATATTGTTCTGTAACCCTAATTTTCAACTATTTTTCTAATGTAGTGAGTCCCCTTAATGTACAAACTGAATGATTCCTCCATTTGGGGAAACTGTCTTCTGGCATATTTTGAATTAATTTGTTTTGTTATCTTAGGGACACTACTAGCTAGTCTTAAGCGCATCTCCTTTGTTCTCTGCATTTATCATTTCTTTTCTAACTGCTTTACTCTTCCCTACCCCTCATTTGTTTTGATTAGCTCAAACCTTTCCTCCATGCTAGAACTTGATTTTCTAACTTGTCTATATTTCTAATATATGACATGTGATGGTGTGGTTTGGATTCTCATTTTATTTAATTAATTCCGTAATCTCCTTCTCCACCTCATTTTTTTCCCATCATCTTATCTTTGAGCTCTTATTTTATCGAATTTATGCCCTTAATAATATTTTTCTATGATAAATTGGGTAGTTTGTTTTTGTTCCTTGAGTACTACTTTCTTCCAGGCTGGATTCTTTTCTCTTTCACATGCCTTTTTCTTCTTCTTATTCTATAACGTGTTTTTAGAGTTGCCATGCCATTTCTTTTCATCTTGCTCACACTTCACAAGGGCAGGCTGCCCACACTACATATTTGCTCAGATACCATGAGTGAATTATCTAGGAAGCTGTCTTCTCATCTTAACTACAATTTTTCCTGTCTTGAAGCTGAATTTTGAGTGCTGGATGTTATCTTCTACTCAGTTTTCTATAACGTGAGGCAGAAGAAAAGAAGGGAGGCAGGGTAAGGGATATGCTATCCCTGTAATTTAATCAATAATATTCAGCTGAAATTTAATAAATGGTTCAATAGATCCAACTTTCAAAAATTTCTGGCCAGGGCTTATGTATCTCATTAGAAATCAGACGACACGATGATGGTAACAGTCAGCCCCCTTGGCAAAGCCCAGTAGGCAACAGCCCTCATAAACTGATAAAAAAGTAAAAAGTCCTGATTGGGATACAGGGAAACTAGCATTCTATTGGTAGGTATATACATATTCTTCCAATTAGAACTTTAGTTTGGCAGTGTCTGTCAACTTCTTTTGATGTAGGAATTCTACTCCAGGAATCTAGTCTACAGGAACTGTTATACACATATATAGTTATATAGTACAAGGTGTTCATAATAACATTATTTATAATCCTGAAAATTTGATATAATCTTCAATAGGGAATTAAATAAACCATGGTACATGGAATGCTTGCCCAATATTCATCCCATCCCTGATAACCAGACTAATTAAATCATGGTGATCCCATTCTCTCTCCCAGTGATTAGCTTAGGAAGACTCAAGGGAAAGGACTGCTGCCATCTCACTAACAGCCTGAGGATAAGAACCAGGAAAATCAGTGAGAAGCACAGCTACACCTTGACTATCTATCTGTATCTAGAACCATACAATCTCTGCTATGTGAGATAATCAGCTTCCTGATTGTTCAAACCAATATAAACAGAAGTATTCTTAATTAAGGATGAAGATATACTAAAGACATCATGCAAGAAAAATTAGATTATACAAACAGTTAAAGGTGTTCCTAATAGGTAAAAAAAAAAAAAAAAAAAAAAAAGTAAGTTATAAAGCAGTGATAGTATAACCATTTTTTGCTTTTAAATTGCAAATAAGTGATATGTATGGACAAAATTAGACTAAAATCAGTCAGTAATGGCTGCTTCTTTGATAGGATTACTAGGATCTTGAACTTCCTATATTTTTCTACTATTCAAACTCTTACATATTCTTTTGTAATAAACACGATAAATATTTTTTGCATAACTGTGAATGTTTGAGAAGGCCAACTCTAACATCAAACAAATTAATCTATCGAATTAACTATTCCCTAACTCATTTAAAATTTGACATGCTTTTTATGCTAAATTCTTAAAGTATGATAAAAGTGCTAGGGAAGAAACCACTATCACTAAGTTATGGTGGAGGAATGAAAACTTAAGTTGCAGTTGCCCTCTCACGACAAAGTTCAAATTAGTTTTATACTACATCGACTGAAAGAATTCCCTTCTCCATAGCTGCCTATGCCCTGCACTCCTGGGTCTGCTACCTAAACCAGAAAGAGGTACTAAGGCAAACAGCAGTCAGCATTGGGAGTGTGAAATATACAAATGCTCCCTGACATTTGTCAATCCATTTGACAAACATTTCTGAAGCATTTGCTATTTGATTTCACTCATCATCTCACTCAGTTCTGACAATAACCCTGCAAAGTGCATATTAGTATTGTTCTAACAATATCACATATGAGGATCTCTGAAGTTAAATAGCTTATCTAAGATCACTTGACTACTAAGCAGTAAGGAGAGGGCAGGAACTCATTTTCTGACCCTCAGTTTGCGTAGCCTTCTAAAACCATCCGATGATCTGCATTCAAGTTACCTCTTACTGGCTATTCGAGGGCTTAGGCAAATCACTTAATCCGTCAGCTTTCTAGTACCTTCACCTAGAAGATGGTGAAAACAGGAGTATGCCATCAGACTGCTGTGAGAATTAAATGCTTTAAGACACATGAAAATGCTTTAAAAGTTATTACTTTTGCATATTACTATTTCATACCCCTATGTGATGTTAAATAAAATGTTTTGTATTATAAGTTGAGTATCTTTAGCTATAGTCCCTCAGCACCTTTTTTGCAGCCTACTGAAGTTTAAGTGACATCAGAGAAATCTAACTTTTTTTTTTTTTAAATCAGCACATAGCCCGAGGCGGGGCTTGAACTCAAGAACTGTGAGATCATGACCTGAGCTGAAGTTGGGATGCTCAACCAACTGAGCCACCCAGGCGCCCCCAAATCTAACAACTTCTTGATACAGGACTAACTTTCAATGTCCCCCCAAATAAGCTAAGTATTGGCAAAACCTGAACCCCTATAATTTTCATTTTGACTAGGTAGTATATTAATTTGGTTCAAATTTCAAGACACCAAAGGGTAGTTGGTGGAAAGTCTTCTGAGATGGGCTCCGAGCTTCTCAGATTCTCCCCCGCAGAGATAACCAATGTTTTTATCAGTTTCTTATGTATTCTTCCAAAGTTATACAGGTGTATCTATCCTCTCCTGCTCACTTTTTACACAAATGGTAGTATCCTACACACATTTCTTCACCTTGCTTTTTTCCATTAACAGCATATCAGTAAATAAATGGCTGGTTGTTTTTTTTTTATAGCTGCATTAAATTTAATTTAATCCTCTCCTTATTAAAGGACATTTAAGCTATTTTCAAAGCTACAATGAGAAATCTTACACATTTAATATTTTGTAGGTATGAAAATATATCTAGTACATAAAATCTCAGAAGTGGAACTGCTAGGCCAAAGATGGATACTTTTAATCTTTATAGGTATTATTAAACAAGAATTTGAACCAATTTATATTCCCATTGGCGCTTACTTCCCCAAACCCTTATCACTATGTATTATGAAACTTATATATTTTTTTCAGTCTGCTAGCTGGAAAATGGTATTTCCCTTCCTATAATTTTTAGTTTTACTTTGTTACAGATCCTTCTGAGAAGGGATAAAGTGCTGACAGGTGCAAAAACAAGGTGACAATAAATTTATTCTGCAAATCTCAAAAGATTCAAAAGGCAAATTTTATAATAAATTTTTACAAAGCTCTTTTTAACCCAGCAGAACATAATAGGCATTGCTCTAAGACATAGTTCAGGCTAAACAGAGAAACAGGTTAAAGCAGGATCAGAAAATATATGCATATTAAATTCATGGTAAGTTACTAAGAGAAATTAAGGATAGTTTCTCTGTTTCCCTTGAGTTTTAAAGTTTGATTTTTTTTCAATTCAAAAATATTAGGAATTTCTGTATAATAAGTTCTGCTAAAATGCTTGTTTTGAACATTGAAATTTGTTCCAATTTGACTGATATATTAGGGAACAATATGAGCAATTTAGTCTGTGAGAAACACTAAGTGAACACAAAAGAACTACACCCAATTGCACTAAGCAGTATGTGAATACACAAAACATGCACATCCCTCAAACATCTACCAGATAATCAAGGTAGTGTGGTACTGAGATAAGGATACACATATAGGTCAATGGAAAGAAAACTAAAGATCATGAATTTACGATCAACTGATTTTTGACAAGAGTGCCAAAATCACTCAAAGGGGGGAAAACAGCCTTTTTAGCAAATGGTTCTAGGACAACTGGCAAGCCAGGTACAGAAGAATCAAGTTAGACCCTTACCCCCATGGTACACAAAAACTAACACAAAATGGACCAAAGACTCGAATGTAAAACCTAAAATTATTTAACTCTTAGAAGAAGACAGAGGAGTTAATCTTTATGACCTTGGATTTGGCCATGGATTCTTAGAAATGACCCTAAACGCACAACAAAAGAAAAAAACAGATGAATTAGATTTCATCAAGATTAAAAACTTTTGTGCTTCAAAGGACACAATGAAGAAAGTGAAAAGACACCCCACAAAAAGAAAGAATGTGCAAATCATGTATATGATAAAGGACTTGTACTTAGAATATATAAAGAACTTAATAATAATAAACACGGCAAATAATCCAAATAAAAAATGAGGAAACGATCTGAAGAGATATTTTTCCAAGGAAAATATATAATTGCCAATAGGCACATGAAAAGATGCTCGAGGGGTGACTGGGTGGCTCAGTCGGTTGAGCGTCTGACTTCGGCTCAGGTCATGATCTCATAGCTCGTAGGTTCGAGCCCTGCGTCGGGCTCTGTGCTGACAGCTTGGAGCCTAGAGCCCGCTTCGGATCCTGTGTCTCCCTCTCTCTCTGCCCCTAACCCACTCGCATTCTGTCTCTGTCTCTCTCAAAAATAAATAAACATTAAAAAAAAATTAAAAAAAAAAAAGAAAAGATGCTTGACATCACTGGTCAGTAGGGAAATGCAAATAAAAAACACAAGGAGGTTAACACTTCACACCCACTAAGATGGTGATCATCAAAAGACCAGATAATAACAACTGTTGGCAAGGATGTGGGGGAATTGGAGCCCTCATACATTGCTATGTGAATGTAAAATGGTGTAGCCACTCTGGAAAACAGGCTAGCAGTTTCTTCAACAATTAAATAGGGAGTTACCATAAAACCCAGCAATTCCACTGCTAGGTATGTACTCAAAAAAAATAAATAAATAAAAATAAAAACCTATGTCCATACAAAAACCTGTGTACAAATGTTTGCAGGAGCTTAGCCATAACAGCAAAAAGTAGAAACCACCAGATGTCCATCTTGATGAGTGGACAGACAACATGTGGTTTACAGCCACACAATGGAATGTTATTCAGCCATAAAAAGGAATGAAGTACTGCATAGATGAGCTTTGGAAATATTATGGTACGTGAAAGAAGCCAATCACAAAAGATCACATATTATATGATTACACTCTTATGTCCAGAAGAGGCAAATCTATAGAACCAGTAATGAGAATTAGTAGTTGCTTAGGGCTAGGGGAGGGGAGATAAGGAATTGATAGCTAAAGGGTATGGAGTTTCTTTTTTGACGTGATGAAAATGTTCTAAATTTGACTGCAGTGATTGCTGCACAATTCTGGGAGTATATTAAAAACTATTGAATTGCACACTTTAAATAGGTAAAGTGTATGGTATTTGAATTATATCTCAATCCCTCCCTGACTTGCTGGAGGAGGGGTGGATGGGGGATGGGCTAAATAGGTGATGTGTATTAAGTATCAACTGTTAGGATGAGCGCTGGGTGTTACATATAAGCGATGAATCACTAAATTCACTCCTGAAACTAAAATTACACCACATGTTAACTAACTAGAATTTATATAAAAACTTGAAACATAAAAAAGCAAAAACAAAAACAAACAAAACAAAATCCCATCTCTCAGCTCTCTTAGTTTCCCTCATGTGTATGAGTCACATCTTCCATATCTGGTCTTTAACTTCCTGTCAGATTTCCAACAAACCTCCTTTACCACTTCATAATAATTTACAAGTGGCAACTCTTCCCACACCTACTTCCAAAACCAAATTTCAGGGTTTTTTCAAAGCAAAAGTACCATATTCATTATAATGTTTATAAATTTCTTAACTATTTAACATATATAAAACTGAACTATCATTTTTATTAAGTTCCTATCTTTTTTTATGTGTTACTGTCAAAGTTTTTGAGTGTTATGCCTCAAGCCTGTCTTTCCTCTAGGCTCTGTGTTTTTTATTGCCCAATTTTGCATAGTGCAGGGATTTCAAGGAATACATACGCCACATTATAGAAGAACTTACTGCGGAATGACATGACAACATCTCCCCCAAATATACCATTACCAGAAACACAGTTCAAAGCTGGATAAATCACCAATCCAAACTTACAATGTTTCAACTGGTCTTCACTATTTAAAAATTTCAACTTAAGGGGCACTCAGTGGCTCAGTTGGTTAAGTGTCCCAACTCTTGATTTCCGCTCAGGTCATGATCTCACACTATTGAGATCCAGCCCTGAGAGGGGCTCCATGCTGAGCGTGGAGCCTGCTTAAGATTTCTCCCTCCCTCTTTCTCTCTGCCCCTCCCCTACTTGCATGCACACATTCTCTTTCTCTCAAAAAGTAAGTTACAAAATTTTTTAAAATTTCAAACTAAAATGCTAAAAGAAATAAATGCCATTAGGGATACTATAGTAATGACGTGGGGAAGTTTTCTTTTTTTTTTTTTTTTTTAAAGTTTATTTTGAGCAAGCGAGAGCGAATGCACACACGTGCACGGGCAGGGTGAGGGGCAGAGAGAGAGGGAGACAGAGAATCTCAAGTAGGCTCCTTGCTGTCAGCGTGGAGCCCAACACGGGCTCAATTCCACAAACCATGAGACCATAACCTGAGCTGAAATCCAGAGTTGGGCGCTTAACTGACTGAGCCATCCAGGCTCCCCTGGGAAAAAGTTTTCAATGTTTACATTCCTATTTTCTAGAGACCTTATCAACACCAGAGGATGGTTCTGAAGGGGAACAAACAATATTCATTGCAAAAGGAAAAAGTCAGTAATTTATGGAGCCTAGTGACCCAAGATGCTTCCTCTGCACTACTTGGGCTGTTCCTTTCCAAATCACAAAAAATACCACTTTTATTTCAGTTTCTATGGCTTCATTCATTTCCCTAACATGGGAGTCATTCCCTTTTCTCTTCATCTCACCAAATCTCACACTTCTGATCGAAATCCTTTATAGGTCATTCCCCCCCTTCCAGCTCATTCTTCATTGGTTTCCTACCTCTCTGAGTTCCAACAGCACTTACTATATGATTTACACAATTTTAATCTCATATCGTTTGCTCATTTTATTCATGTCCCTTGAACGTACAGCTCCTCAGGGAGAGAATCATGGCTAATATTTCAGAATCCACACAAAGCTTGCACAGCATGGAATACAGAGTAAGAGCTCAAGAAGTTTTTGCTACTGGGTGATAAACAGGACAAAATAATGGGCACCAAATAACTTCACAGTTTTTTTAGTTACAATGTAACCATTTTTGTTAGGAATGATTTGAATGCGTTTCAAGAAGCTAAAATTTTAACTTAGCTGTGTTGAATATATATACATATATACACACACACGTGTGTGTGTGTGTGTGTGTGTGTGTGTGTGTGTGTGTATGGCTGCTAAGAAAACAAAATCCTGTAAAACCTCAGGTGTCTTACCACAAAGAAGCTAAACAAGAAATTATAGCTGTTTCACTAAGCGTTTTTAGACTGTAGACCCCAATTCTACATTATAAGATGTATGGAAGCAGTTTTATCTGTAGCAATTTTATCACAGTGACAAATCATCCCTGAGGAGTGATTTTCAAAGCCTTCTTTTGGTAGCAGAAACCTTTTTCTCAAACAAACGGCTAGGTGGAATCCTACCATACAGAAGAAAAGGAGAGCTGAACTTGCGAAAGTGGAAGGAGGAACCTGTAGTTCTCCTCAAATGCATACCACCTCTTGCCTGTCCCCAGTCCCCAAATGCAGTGGGCCCTTAAGGCATCCTTGAGAACCATACAGTGCTGAAAAACACTCATAAAACAATCAGCAAGCTGCCATGAATAGAAAAACACTAATTTTTAAAATGTAAAGTTTACTAATCACTAAAATGTAAAGTTAAAACTTACCCATTTCTACTGAAAACTCTCAGCCATGCTTTGATGTTTGGTCCTAACAAACACAAACAAGGTACAGTAGTAAAAGTAGACAAAATAACTGCAAATAAAAATGTTTCCAACACCAGCCTAGGAAAAAAAAAATCATTAATTTTTTAAAAAGCATTAAAGATTCATATACACACATAATCTTTGTTTCTTAAATACATTTAATATAAAAACATTTTCTTACACTTTACTTTGAAAGATAACACAAGTCCTACCAAAATGATAACTATAAAAAATGTATTGAAATGCAAGCTCTAAAAAACAATCTAGCAAGTATCTGGCTTTAAAGATAGAATTCAGAAGTGTTAAATGCCGTGTAATCCATACGACACTCCACTACGAGAAACCCCTTTTCTAGATAATTAACTTTCTTCCTGAATAGGCTCTGGAACTTTCTTTTGCAACCACTGGTTCAACTCTAGCTTGTACTGGAACCACACGGAAAGCTAGATAAACTAAAATTAGGGGGCTGCACCCCTGGAGTTTCTGAGACCTGATAATTTGCCTTTGATAAAATGCAGATGCTGCTGGTTTTAGAACCACTGCTCAAGACATTCATCCTACTCTAAAATGGATTAAAAAGAAACTACCATTTCTCATTACAAAGGTCTTATCCTCCCCTCTCTAGGAATTACCTGTGAATTTAGTGTGTATATAAAACTATACACATAACTATGTGTGCGTGCGTGTGTATCCCATGACTGGTTTCACCGTAATCATTAATCACTGCTAAATGAAGTTTCCCAATCCATGATGAACATATATAGGAAATATTAATGAATTGAGTTTTTTTAAAAAAACTGGTCAGCTCTGAAAAAGTTTTGAGTTAAATTTTGCCTTTAAACTATAAACATTAGCTTATTAAATAATTAAATGCAGGGATATATTGACTTTTCTTGAGAAAACAAACTCTTTTCAAGCACTTCAGAATCACATTTACTAAGAATTGATATGCTAACTGTAACTAATTTAGACATGTCATTATAGTAAATTCACTCACAAGTCCTAAGGTCCACACATTTATTGGTATAGTATAGTTTCTCATCTACCTCCCCACCCCCCACATGCAATGCAGTAATAGAAGGCTAGTTGATAGGAGCATTTAATGAATTATGTCATTCTACCATTTTTTAAAAGAATAACACTACTAAGGAAAGGCAATGATGTCAGTATCCTTCTGTGATCCAGTAATTAAACACCTGACAGTTCTTCTCTAATCACCAACAGATTTAGTCTTTGTTTAGTATTAGTAAGCGAGCATTTTAAAACATAATTGCCTTGGGGCGTCTGGGTGGCTCATTCGGTTGAGTGTCCGACTTTGGCTCAGGTCATGATCTTATGGTTCGTGAGTTCGAGCCCCATTTCGGGCTCTGTGCTGACAGCTCAGAGCCTGGAGCCTGCTTCGGATTCTGTGTCTCCCTCTCTCTCTGCCCCTCCCCCACTCACGCTCTGTCTGTCTCTCTCTCTCTCTCAAAAATAAACATTACAAAAAATTAAAAACAAAACATAATTGCCTGAAGGTAAAAATTTCACACTTACTCTATGAGTGGTGCTCCATACAGAACAAAAATTACATGAAAGAAGAAACATGACATAAGAAAGTAGATACAGCATTTCAAAAACCTGGTTACCTAAAAAAGAAATAAGAATGATTTAAAGACTCAAGACAATGCCTAGAGGACAGCAAATGCTTCCAATTTATCTACAAACACAACTTCTTCCCATGGGTGAAACAGCTGAATATTCTTTCCTTTGAGTAGCCTGAAGTCAGATCCCATGTCTGGCACACATTCAGGTGCATGGCCCTCTATATAGCTCCACACAACAGCCTACAAGTTACAAACCAACCTTCATATTCCACCCACCCAATCAGCACTAAAATCAAAAAGCATTTCTGTTCCTAGGGTATCGAGCTATGTTATTAATCAGTATTTATAAAATATTTACTGACAACAGGATGCTAGAATACAAAAAAACCCACACAGTCCTAATTATGTGATACATGAAATATTTGCAGAAAATAATAATAATTCTTTTCATTTAAAAACAAAATTCCTAAGAAAACTGTACCAATACTAAATTAATCCCTAAATCATATTCATGTTATTATATGATCCATTTGAAAAAAGACCTGCGTGTCCGCAAATCAGAGTGGGACCTACTTGATTTGAAGCTTAAAAAGATCTAATTATAAAACACATGTTGAGTTTTTTAATCACAGAGCAGTAAATGTGTTTTAAATTACCTAGGACAGCTTACATATAGTATTGGATAACGTTAAGTGAGGACTTTATTAAAGTAATAGTTAAGTGTTATACGCTAGTAAACATTTCAGAAAGTAGATTCTAACATCTGAAAATTCTAACACTGTTCAGTCAAGGAAGGCCATGTTTAAAACAAAGCTACCACAGAGGCTTTTTTTGTAATTTCTGAGAAACCCATTAAGTTTCTTTCAGAAATGCAAAAAAATAAATGAAAATAAACTAAAATGTCTTCTAAAGTTTAAAGATAGGACTACTGCATCATGTATCTATCTTCAATGGTGACTTAAAACATGACTATATAGGTTCACAATGCTATAGTATCCACTGAAGACACCCTAATTCCACAGCTGATGCATGGCTAGGATCTATCAAACATTGTAGGCAGCCTTCCAGCAATAATAGGCCACTGATTTTGGCGGCGGGGGGGGGGGGAAGCATGTCCTCTACTCACTGTAAATAACCCCATAATGACATGACTAATACTTCATTCTTTCATTAAAAGAAACACCATCTCTATCTAAAAATCAGTTATCAAGAAATAAGCCTTACCTTATATGATAATGAACTTCTTTTAGAGGATGCATTTGGTTTCACTACTAAATATAATACTAGATTGACGGCAGTTACAAAAACAGAACAGATGCACAACCATGTCAAGTGTGTTTCCAATATTGAGAAGTTCTCCAAGAAGAATGATGGAATGAAGATGCTTAGGATAATTGAAAATACGCATAAAAGATGAGTATACAGTAGTCTCTTGATATCAGTATCTTTCATGGTGTTTTCTTGAGTGGCTATCTAATGAAAAACAAATTAAGAAAAGAGCATATGCAATAATGACCTTTTCCATTGTTTAAATGCTCCAATGCCTAAAAGTATGTACCAATTTTCTATGTGCAATAATGTATTAGTTTCAGAGTATGAGAAGATGCATATGTATAAATTCACATGTAGAGTAATATGGTTCAAAAAGCTCTCAGAGGCTAAAAAGGACAAATTTACGAATATCTTAAACATTTGTAACTGGTTTCTGTCAAAGGGTCATGTCCTAGGCCCAATTAAGGGGTCTGGTTGTTTGGTTGTTGTTTTGTTTTTTCCCCAAAATCACAGAGGTGAAAACAACATGCATGGATTAATGATTTGCTCTTATTGGAAATATAACCTATGCGTTCTAAAAACCCCACGAATACACTCTGGCTAAACTGTAGGTATTCCTTTTTTAACCATTGTGGACCCCTGTCTAACCCCTGTCAGTAGTTCACACCTTCTGGCAAATGACAAGTGACGCCAAGTCACACCTGAATACTCAAATGGTGGCCAGTGTAATCAAGAAAGTTCAAAGAACATTATGCTAAACTAAGGCAGCCCAATGCTCCAGAAGTACCAAAATGACAGTGTCTGTTACAGGTGCTAGGTTCCAATCAAAACTAGAGCATAAATGGAAGGGAAAAAAAGTCTACTTTCTCTTTTTATAAAATACACATTATATGTCATATATATATAACAGAGCTTATACATAACATTGGCAAATGTTAAGCAAGGACTTTATTAAAGGTAATAGTCCACATGTTACATTGTGGTGAATATTCCAGAAAAACAAAAGGGCAAGGGCAGGCCTTATTCTAACAGCTCTGAGCTAATTCGCACTGTAATTTTCAAAGGCAAATAGTCTACTGATAAGGAAACAGGCTAGGACACTTTAGGAGGTACGTCCAAGGTCCCAAGCTCTCAAGCGCTAGAGCCATGTCAGTCTCACCTCTTTAATATAAAGATATACAAAGAAGGTGAAAAGGGAAAGTTTTGCATAGCTCCTACCCTCTGCCGGCTGAGGGGCGGGGCAGAGGATCTGGAATACAGGGTCTTAAGAGCTACCTCACTTCCTCGGGCATTTTTCTGGGCCACTCTCAGAATCCCAAATGACATGAGCAGATTTGGATCTAATACAGTGAGCAAGTACCCAAACTCAATGTTTACTGAATCAACGAACGAACAAAAAAGGAAGAGGATGGATTAAGTGCCCCTCCTGAGAAAGAAGCCCGGGGGGTGGACCTTGGCGAGCACGCGAGGACCCCCATAGGGCGCCCCTCGGGAGGCCACGGCCCTGGCCTCCGGCGTCTGACCTGGCCCGGGTCCGCAAGTATTGAGGCTGGAGAGAAAGCCTTTCTGGGCGGCTCGCATAGGAGCCTTCCCGGAAATCGCGGGACTGGTCTCTACAGCCCCACCCCAAACTCGGTCGCTGGGGACTCTGCCCAAGCCTCAGTCGGCGCGAGCGTGAGGAACGAGGAACAAGTTGAGAGGCATAATCAAAGAGCACCGGCGGGGAGACCAGGAGAAATGGAGGGTCACACACAGAAAGTCGACTCCAAAAGAGGGCCGGTCCATCAGGGCAGCCCCTGGGTCACTCCGGAAGGGTGGCGTCCGAAGGGATGGGGCACAGACGCTGACGGCCACATGGGCAGTTGGTGGGGGCTGCTTGCACCCCCCGGAGGCTCGCGTGCCGGGAGGGTTCGGCTTGGCTTACCTACTCTCCCGCCCGCGGAAGAGAAGCGGGAGTTACTACCTGCCACCATCAGGTACGACCCGCCGCCCTGACCTTCGCGCATGCGCAGGCCTGTGGGGGCGGAGACCCAAGATTGCACAGCCAATTGCAGAAGTGGAGGGGCGGGCAATGGGAGCAGCCTCGCTTCCCGCTGGCGTTTAATTCCTCCCGCGGCTTTTCAGGTGTGGGATAGGCGGGGCGTGGGGCGGAGGGGCCGGAAGTGGGTTTTCGTAACCCGGAAGGGGAATATTTTTCTGGCTATTGTGTTGATATTTTCAAGCTGCTGCAGTTTCTGTGGCCAAGGGAACCGTCGGGGAAGGATGGTGTGCGAAAAATGTGAGTTAAGAGGCCGCATCTTTGGGAGAAGGAGGCTAGGAGGAGCTAACTGGACTTCTTCGGGTCCTTGTCTTTTATTTTTCTTTCAGCCTCAGTTCTCGTGTTCCAGCCTCTGTCCTCTTACCCTTTTTGACCATTCCTGTCCCTCCCCAACGATCGTATAGTCGTTTTGCGTTCAGAGTGGTCTCAGTTTTGTAGACATTTGCGTATTTTCTTTGCCTTCCCCTCCAACCCGGGATCTTATCCCATACAGTTCTTGACTGGCTCCTTCGCCTTACAGACCCTCAGGGTTGGACTGGATCTTAAAAGTCCTAGAGTTGCCAGATTTAGCAGACATTTAAAAAGAGGAATACCTTTTTTCTAGAAGTATGTCCCATGCAATATTTGAGACCTGTCTTTGCGTGCTCTTCCTCACTACTGAAAGTACTTTTGACTGACTTTTAGGACATGACAGTACTGTTGTTTTGAAATTAAAACATTCGTTGTTTTGAAATTAAAAATTCACAGGGCATCCTATATTTTAACTAGCTACCCTAAGTTAGCATCCTATCCAATGGCTTAGATACTCTTTGCATGCATACCTGTGGTATTGAGGCAGGGTTCAGAAAGTCTCACTACCTTCAAAGCAGTCTGTGTAAATGTCACTAACTTTTAGAAAGGGCTTTCCACCCTGTAGTCGCCATCTGGTGATTCTAATGCAAACCCTTAAGGTTTCTAGAAAGTTTCTTACGATTTTTTGATATCCTAGACTGTCTATACGTTTTAAAACGGCTGTCATATCCCTAAGTCTTTTTATTCCTCAGCCTCTCTGGCTCCTCTAGGCAAGGTTTCAAGTCCTCTTATCTGTGTTAACATTAACATGATCAATTTTGTTTATATCCCCCCCCCAGTAGATAAAACTTTGAACACAGGCACCCATAATTTTGAATCACAGTTCTTATATTAGGTAAAAGAATAACCATGGGCAAGTTACCTAATATATCTTGGCCCCAGTTTCCTCATCTGAAAAATGAGAATAATACATAATTTATGGGGTTCAGATAATGTAGGTAAAGCCTGATATAAAAGTGCCTTCGCGTATACTCAAAAACTGGTTATTTCTATCATAACCCCCAGTATGTGGCACTGAGAATTAAACTCTCCTTCATTTTATGAGGGGTAAAGTGGAAATAATGTATCCATTTTTCTATGCTTTATATCATCATCTCACATTAAGCTTTAAAAAAATTGTTGACGGGTGCCTGGGTGGCTCAGTCAGTTAAGTGTCTGGCTCTTGATTTCAGCTTGGGTCATGATCTCACTGTTTGTGAGTTTGAGCCCCACATTGGGCTCTGCGCTAACAGTGTAGAGCCTGCTTGGGATTCTCTCTCTCCCCTCTCTCTCTGCCCCTACCCTACTTGTTCTCTCTTTCTCAAAATAAATAAACTTAAAAAAAATTTTTTAATTAAAAAAATAAAATAAAAAATTATTGCAATGTAATTGACATAGGTACAATTCACCCATTTAAAATATATCATTTTGTTATTTTTAGTATGTCCAGAGGGCTATGCAACCATCACCACTATCGATTTTAGAATATTTTCATCACTCTGAAAAGTACATTAAGCTTTTTGACATTGATGTCCTTTAATTCTACTCTATCCTGTACTTAAGCAGTTTTTTGGTTTTGCTTGTTTGAGTAAATATGGCTTACACATTTAGATTATGCACCTTCCGTGATACCTTTTCTCTCATGTAGTGTAGTTCTAAACATATAAATTTGTCTTTCTATGTAACTTGTGTTAATTCTGTACATTTTAGCTTTAGAGGACAGGTATGCTGCCTGGTTTAATTTGTGTGATATGCTTTACACCATAAGTGCTTTTTCCCAGGGAAACTAAGGATACTGAGCAAATTGTGAGAGTTAATTTCCTAAGGTACATAAAAATTTTGAGGACCCAGGACCTGATGTGGTATTAAAATAAATACACATAGTTGGTACTGGGACATGCTATGTGTTATAAAAGGCCGTTTGCTTTTCTACTTCCCTGCATGTCTGAGAGTCCAACTCTATTATTTCTTTGTTCTACTGCCTTTCTACCTTCTATACCATCTTACTCCTCAAATAAAATTATACTCTTTTTGGGGCGCTTGGGTAGCTCAGTCGGTTAAGCATCCAACATCGGCTCGTGGAGTCGAGCCTCACGTCCGGCTCTGTGCTGACAGCTCAGAGCCTGGAGCCTGCTTCGGACTCTGTGTCTCCCTCTCTCCCTTCCCCTCCCTGGCTCATGCTCTGTCTCTCTCTGTCTCTCAAAAATAAACAAACATTTAAAGAAAATTTTAAGTATACTCTTTTTATTACATATTTCTTATCCCCCATCTATCAACTCATTCCACTCACCCTATAAGTAAGCTCATATCTCTCCTATACATAAAGGTAGACTCTCAAGCAACTACCTAGCTCTCTCTTTGCCTTCACGGTAAATTTTTTGAAAGGCTTGGTTATTTTTGTTGCCTTCATATTTTGTTACTTCTTAGTGCTTTCCAAACTTTCGCTATGCCCCACTACTGGAAGAACTTTCAGAAGTTCACTGGAGGTCTCCTAAACACCAAATTGAAAGACCTTTCTCTCAGTGCTTGTCTATGCCTCTGACTTTGAAACTTGGTGTAGATTCTCTTTGAATTTACTTCTCCCAGTGCTTCTTTACTGTTATAATCTCCAAGTTTCCTTATTTTCCTTATCCCCTTAAAGCAGACGTTTCCCAGTGATCTATATCTGACCTTCTTTTGACTCTTTTTGGAGTTTTAAAGAACAGTTGACTCTTTGTTTTAGAAATATCTGGCTTCAAGTAGCAGATCCATGCCAATGAATGTCTAATCCACATCTCCAGCTGACTTCTCTCTAAACTAAGCACCAATAGAAAAATTTTCTCTAAACAATACTGGGACCCTCCATCTGGTTGTTACCTAATGGTTTAGTACTTCCAAGACTGAATGTGTCGTCCTGCTTCACAAACCGGTACCTTCTCTCCCATCATTTAATGGCATCACAATCCTCCCAGTCACCTATTGACAAAGCCTCGATCATCTCTCATTCATTCTCCTATCCCTTTGTGAACCTGCATCCAAACACTTGTATGCCCTGCTTATTTTACTCTCATTCAACAGCTCCGACTTTCCCTAGCCTTTCAAATACCCTAGCTGAGGTCTCCATCACTCTGAGTTAGACTAATATTATCCCCTACCAGCC
Organism: Panthera uncia; assembly: GCF_023721935.1. Taxonomy (NCBI): domain Eukaryota; kingdom Metazoa; phylum Chordata; class Mammalia; order Carnivora; family Felidae; genus Panthera; species Panthera uncia. Next base: position 64,442,184 of record NW_026057578.1, read on the forward strand.
CCTTTCCCCTCAAACCGTGCTCTTCCAGCCTTTGGCTCTTCTCAAAAATGTCCTGCATGCGTGTGAAGACCAGTAGGAAAAACTGCACAAATGAACCAGTTGGTACCACTAAAAGAGTATATTTCCTGATCTCCAAGATCTTTAATACTATGCATCAATCTTTTTTTACTTCTCTTTAGTCAGCCCCTCACCCTTTGTCTCTAGTGACTATTCCAAACTCTTCAGTGCCTTAAACTTCCCCCACCTTCATCTACCCCATCCTCTGTTGACAAATAGCTCCTTACAGGTATAAGAAAAGCGAGGTAATTAAATGGGAACATTCCCAACATTTCATCTTACTTTTACTATGCCCATAATCAGTTCTGCATCCATACCCATTTACTTCTTTCCCTTTATTTTTTCAAGGAAAATCCTATTTGTGTTCTTGTTGCCATCCCTCCCTGCCTTTTTCAGGTCCTTTATTTGTCTCTCTATCTTTTGGAATCTTTTAATCAGCTCCCCTTCCATATAAAAATGCTCAATTAAATCCTAACTCCACCTTCCATTCTTGCATTTTGTCACCTTTTCTTTTCATTCATGCAACAAGTATTATATTCCTACCAAATGCTAGATAGTAGGACCAAAGGGTAAGTATTTTGTCTTACTATCCTTCATCAGTATGCCAGGACATGGCTTAGAGTAATCACAACAGATATTTGAATTGAACCTAATATAAGTGTACTGTATCATTTCCCAAATTTAAAGCCTTTAATACATTCTCAGTGAGCAGAGAATAATTCTGGCTTTCTGTGTTTGGAGCCTGGCATTCAGGATGACGCTCTACAATGAGGTCCCAGCTTATCTTTCCAATTACATTTTCACTTACCTTCATTACTCTTTATCCAAACCAAAATACTTTGCATGCCCATGAGCTTCCCATGCCTTTCCTCGGGATACGTCCTTTTTCTAGTTTGCCTTCATCCTCTCTTCTTTTTCTTCCCAAGCCCATTGTAACATGCAGACACTCTCTCTACTGCCTTCTCCAGAAACCCCTGGACTTCCCTAGCCAAGGTTATTTCTTCCTTCATGGTATTTCTTCTGGTGCTTAAGTTGTCAATTACTATGCTTTTTGTTTTCTAGCTTACATTTTGGTTTGAATGGTTCTTTTTCAGGGGTATCTACCCCCTTTAAGAACCTGGAAAAGCTATGGACTCTTACAAGAAGAAAAATGGATATACAGTAGTTTGGTATACAACTTCACCTTGTTCATTTGTCTTCTGAGGTCTACCCCTGGAGCCCAGGTTAAGGATTACTATTGAAGAAAATAGCATGTTGTAGGTTCCTTGAAAGTAGAGCTTTATCTAAATTACCATTTTATTTTTCTCTAAACTTTGCATAGTGGTTTATGTATCTTAAGTGCTTAGTATGTTTATGGAATAAATAGATCTATCAGATTTGTTTAAAGTATACAGGTACAGGGAAAGCCTATCATAAGCCATTGTGCTGTACAGATTTTACTGAGAGTCAGTTATCCATTATCCACAGCTAGTAACTTCAGTCTCAGTTCATAGCCCCTACCCCAGCATGAAAAGTCTCCGACTGTAATAAGATAGTTGATACCATTGTGAACTTTAGGCACAAAGTAGTGTATTTATTAGACAGTAAATCCTAATTCCCCTTACTGTACTATCTTGTTATAACAGGTGAAAAGAAACTTGGTACTGTTATCACTCCAGACACATGGAAAGATGGTGCAAGGAATACCACAGGTATTTTTCCTTTTTAGAAAATAGAAGTTGAATCAAATATTTCCCGTGACTGATGTTTTAGCCTTTACACTATTTGTAAAAGGAAATGTTTTGTGCACAAAGTATTTCATCTGTTAAATATTAAAAAACTCTAGATCCCCCCCAACAATTTAATATCTTCTTCTATTTAGTTTTCTTGGTTACATGTTAGAGGTTCCTAATCTATGAGGTAAGAGATAGCAAAATCATTAAATGATTTTCAACCAATGAGTATATCAGAGTAATTGATTTGATTCAGCTTTATTAGAGTATATATTTAATTCCCCCTTTCTTCACCTGACTTTTATATTCTTAAATCATTTACACTGTTTTCACTTTCATATCATTATATACAGTTAAGATGTTTACAAAGGGAAAGAAAAGAAACACTTATACTCTATTCAGGGTCAGTGGCACCAAAGTAATGGCTTCTAGATTTTACAATAGATAAATTAAATGCAGACCCGTTCCTAAAGTCCTGTTTTGAGTCTGAGAAATAAAATGATGATCCAGAATTTTATTGTTTCATCATAAATGTTTCCTTTTTAAGTGGTGTCTTAAAAACATGGCTATTAAATGAAGATTTTGAAAATGTTGATATTGGCTAGTCTATTGGTAGGAGGTCTAAGAATGAACTCTTTAACAAATTGTTAAGTGGTAAATGTACATGTTACAGTAAAATGTGCAGAAATAACCCACTAAAATATGTGTATATTTTGATATAGAAAGTGGTGGAAGAAAGCTGAATGAAAATAAAGCTTTAACTTCAAAAAAAGCAAGGTAGGTAAAGGAGCAGCTACATCGTGGAGACATAACTTTCCATTCTTTTTAGTCTTAAGCATACTGAACTTGGTGTGTATCATTCTGTCGTGATTTAAACAGAGTCAGGTACCAGCATGCAAAGCCAAGCTATTTGTTATAACCTGCCAGTTTCACCCTGATCCTCCCCACTCTATCAATTTGTGAAGATGTTACTGCTCTTTTTTACCAGAAAACATGACTTTTATTTCATCTCATTCTTTTTCTTTTCTGCTCTTTTCTTTTCTTTTCAAAACGATGGTTTGTGGCCTTACCCCCCCTAAAACTACTTTGCAGTTTCATTCAAGTGCTTCAGTGTGGTATGCAATAATACTGCCTGGTTTGTGTTTACTGTACGTTATTTCATCTAGATCTTCATTATTGTACAAATTGGAGGCAATAGAGAGATGTGGACAGATCAGAAGCTCTGAAGTCAGACCTAAATTTGTATTTAGACTCTGTCACTCTCTTGCTCTGAGACCTTAAGGAAGTTAAGCCAGTTTCTCGACTTCTCTGAACTTTATTTTTTCATCTAAGAGTGGAGATAAAAATGTCTCCTACCCTAAAAACCACTTTTTGACACCATGCTTTATTATTCCCAGTCTTAAAAATTCCATGAACTCTTCCAGCTGCCATCCCATTTCCTTGCTTCCCTTCACAGCAAAAGTTTTCAAAAGCCTTAGGCTTTCTCAATGTCTATAAGTTCCATTCTCAACTTCTGCCACTCCGGTCAGGTCTTCAGCCCCATCAATCCCTACAGCTGCTCTCACCTAATGGCAGCAGGATCACACCTAATGACCACTTCTCTATTCTTATCTCGATTAACCTTTCAACAACTCTCATTTTTGCAACCTGCTATTCTCTCTCTTTTTTTCTTCTCTTCTCTTCTCTTCTCTTCTCTTCTCTTCTCTTTTCTTCTCTTTTCTCTTCTTTTCTTTTCGTAAGCTCTACCTCCAGTGTGGGTCTGAACTCACAGCCCCAGGATCAGGACTCGCATGCTCCACTGACTGAGCCAGCCAGGCACCCCTGCAACCTTGTATTCTCTTGGCTCTGGGGTACCACCCTCTTTTCTCCTCCCAACTCACCCGTTCCTTCTCAGTCAAGTGCCTCTGGACTCAATCCTAGACCTTTCTCTTTTTTTTTCTATTTACAAATATATAATCTTTCCTCAAGTGACTTTAGTCCAATGACTTGAAATTCAAACTGTATGTTAATAACTCAGATCTATATCTCCTGTCCTGACTTCTCCTTTGAGCTCCAAACATATATCCAACTGCCTACTCGTCTTACCAATTTGATGTCTCATAGGCAACCTCTTGGTCCTTGTCTTCTAATCAGAGTCTTATTGCACCACTGTCCCGTCCAGTTGTGCAAACCAAAGAGCGAGAATTCTGCACATTTTCCTCACTTCCCTTTCATCAGTAAATTCTTTAGTTCTACCAGCAAAATATAACCTGAATAGGCTTGCTTCACTGCTGTTACCCTGTTCCAAACCACTGTTATTTGGTAGATGCTGTAGTAACTTTGTATCTTTCTGCTTCCACTCTAGTTCCCTATAATTCAGTCTCATAGTAACCAGAGCAGTCCTTTAAAAGGCACATAAGTGCTTTTCTCAGAACCATGCATTGCTTTTCTTTTCACATAGAATATAATCTAGGCCCCCTTCCACCTTCTAACAAGGTTCTCCATGATCTGGCCCCTCCCACCTCTCTGACTTCCAGTTGGACTACTCCTGCATCAGACAGGCCAAGCCCACTCCCATTGGCAGAGGTTTATGTTTGTTGCTCCCTCCTCCTAGAGCTCATCCTGCAGAGTTCACATAGCTGGCACCTTGTTGTTGCCAGGATCTAGCTGAAATGTCACCTCCTAAGGGTGGGTCCCTAACCAGCATCTGAATTAATGTCTTCCCCTCCTTCTCCTCATGTCTGCCACAGTGTCCTGTTTGAATTTTCTCTACAGTGTGTATCACTATCTGAAAACCATGTTTGTTCCTTTAGTTATTGTCTGTCTCCTCACTACAATGTCAGCTTGAGAGGGTAGAGGCTTTAGACAAAGTCAAGCTCATTTTTGGTATGTAAAACAGTAACAGGCACATAGTAGGCACTCATGTATATTTGCTGAAAGAATTAATACCTATTTCATGACATTGTCCCAAGGATTAGAAATAATAATAACGATAATGATAATAATAATAATGAAGCTTTTACTACCTGCAGTGCCTGGCACATAATGGTGCTTATTAAATAATGGATATAAAACAGCATAATAGATTTAATCTTCAGTAGAGCATCTCACTAAGTATTGCTCTGACTTATTGATGTCTTCTAAGACAGTTCAGTTATTATTAACTAAGTTGTAATTTTTACAGACTATACAGTTTCAGATACTTCCAGTTACTTTTTGCTCCCAGCCTTACTCCAATATCATTAATAAATAGCTATTATTTTTGGATACTCTAAATATCTCGCTTTGGAAAGTGTACCATTATATTGCATTGAATCTAAGATACCAAAATTTAGAAGATGTATCATTACTTTAATAAAGAAAAAGCTCTGCCATGAATTGTAAGATGTCAGACATATTAAAATGTGCATTTTAGGATTAAATACGGTTTTAAACAAAAGTAATCTCTAGACATACGGATGCAAACAAATCGAGCCTTATTAAAAAGAGGAATAGTGTCTATGCTATCTTCCTTTGTGCAGAGTAAGGTGACATTCTTTTCTTTTTTTGGTTTGGAAAAATTAACCTTTGAAAATAAGCTGTTGTGCCCCAAGAGAAGAAACCAGGTCTAGGACAGTGTTGGTATTCAGTACGTGGGTATTGTTACAAAAGTTACAGCCAGTTTAGGGGGAATTATTTTCTACTCCAGCTGCTGTAAAATGGCATTTTTATATAGCGGAAACTCTTCTATGCAAAGGGATTGGATCAATTACTTGAAAATGTCAGCTAAAATAGGCAATCATTAAAAGATACACATACCTTACTGTAAGTCATGGCACATGACGTGTACATGCATTCATCAGTCATCTGGCACTGAGACAGGCCTTTTGAGTATGAGTCAACTGATAAGAGTTCTTCATCATTTTCCTCACATAAATCATAACCAGAACGCGCATTTCCGGTATCAAAGTAGAGCAAGAACTGACAACTTGTAAAGTGCCAAGTCCTTCCACTTATGATTTTGCCTGTATTTGGAAGTTGTCTCACCTAATTCAATGGCAGTTCAGTGATTCACATTTATCTAGCCATCCTAAAGCATTCTCATAGTCTTTCATAGAATTGGTCACTTTTTGCACCCACATTTCATCAGTTTCCATAATATTTAACTATATCATACAAATAGATTGGCAAATACAACTCGTAGAAACAGGCTTGGGATTAAGTACAACTGATAAGTGGTTTAGAAGCATGCAACTCACATGGAAGGGGTAGGGTTGTGCAGGAGCAGTGAGAGAGGGTAGCTGGTTGCAAGTGTGCTGTGCCTATCAACTGTAAAGTTTGACAGAGGGAACAAAGCATGGATTAATCCCATTTGTTGCCTAAAGGAAGTCATTTAACTGTTTCTTTTCTATTTTACATTTTTCTTTCTTTAAAAAAAAAAACAACTCTAGATTCGATCCATATGGAAAGAATAAGTTCTCTACTTGCAGAATTTGTAAAAGTTCTGTACATCAGCCGGGTTCCCATTACTGCCAGGGCTGTGCCTACAAAAAGGGTAAGTTTCTTTCAATACCGTTTTTCTGTTCATATCCAGCCTACTTTTGGCACTGACTTAGATAGCATAGAAAAGGAGTACCCTTTCATAGTTTCAGGGATCGATCCTGTTAATCAAGTGCTCTTTTTTCTAAGGCAAGATGACACTTAGAACCTGGTTCATAGTTTCAAGTCCGTGCTTGCTTTTTTCTCTTCTCTGATGCTGTTAAATTATGTTTTAAGCCTCAGGAGTGACTTAAATAAACCAAAGTGTTAATAGTAGGTATTTGATTGGTATTATGAGTTGGTATTATGATTTGATTGCTTACATGTTTTGTTTGTTTGTTTGTTTTAGGCATCTGTGCAATGTGTGGAAAAAAGGTTTTGGATACCAAAAACTACAAGCAAACGTCTGTGTAGATGTGTCAATGACGTTTCTGGCTTTCTATGTGATTTTACTTTTTGCTTTGAATTTCCAAGGCATAACATAGATGTTCAAGTTGAAAATAACACATTTTAAGACAGTTAATATTAAACCGTTGATTACCTGATCAGTATTTTTATTTTGCTTTCAAGAATTTCTAAACAACAGTGTAACTAGTTTTCTGCCTTAGTTCTTTTTCTCACAAGCGTCTTGTTGAATTAGCGTAAGTGGCAAATTTAATGAAAAATATTTTCCCAGTTCTCTATATGCTTTTTATTTATCATTATTCATATAATTCTGTTCTTCACCCTCTACTTTATTTATAGATATTACAGAAGTGAGAAGGAGATTACTGATTGATATTTTGCTCTGAATTTTTCATCAGACTTGTAACTCTTCCCTCACTCCCTTCTTGGTTGCATGGTTCTTAGAATGAGCAGTCTCTTTATTAATTGTAAGTTCACAGGGCATTGAAACATCTGAGACCATTATTGCCGAATCGTTCCTTAGTAATTAGCCCAGACCCCAGTCGTAAGTTGTAGTTATGATACTTTTTATTTGTTCTTGATGCCAAAGTGCCAGTCCCTTTCCTATGAGAATACAAGGGTCAGCCCATGTATGTCCAAATGAACACACTGGATTTCAGAAAAATACGGGTTATGCACATTACCTTGAATTGGAACAGTCACGAAAGCCAAAACAACAGTGTTTGTCCATGGTAGTGTGTAACAAATGAGTTACTACTCTTTAGGAAGGCTCCTTGAAGCAAAAACCAATTCCTTCTCTCCCCACCCCCAAAAATAAATAGAACAAAACCAACATTTTGACTCTTTTTTTATATATAACATAGACTGCTAAAAGACTACGTTGAGGTTCAGACAAAGATTTTTCTTATGCTGCCTTCAAAGGTTTTGGACTTCTGCTTTTGAAGCCTGCAGCCTTCTGTGGGAAACCAAAATCCTACTCCCTAGCGCCAAGTGCAGTATGTGAACATAAATATCACTATAAAATATGTAGGAGAGAGAACATGATACACATGGTGTAGATACTACATTTCTATTTGCTTTAAAATTATTGCGGAAAATATTTAAAATTTTAACCATTTAATTTATCTGTAAGGTTTTTAACACAGTGTTTTTCTAGGATATGTTGTTATCCCGAAAGATCACAAAGGTGATACAAAATATAATAAAAAAGCTCTGAGAGCAAGAAATATCTTCTCACATTTTAATCAATTAGGGATTTTTCATTAAATCAACACAAGGGGCCCATAATAGGATCAAGTTAAAGAGCAGCCCAGATCCGTTAAAAATTGGGTTGGTCGACTTTGGGAAAGTACATTTCTCAGGTATCAGCTGGGATCTTGACTTCCACAACTCACATTTCACATTCGTGTCTTGCATAACTTCCTTCCATAAATGACCTACTGGCCAGACTCAGGTTCTTCTATGAAGATTTTTGTTAATGTTACACCTCAGAATAGATGATAAGTATTATAAGTCTTCATATTGTTGAAATAATAATATGACTGCCATAAGTTGAATAAATGTTGGGGCACCTGGATGGCTCAGTTGGTTAAGTGTCCTAACTTGGTTTCAGCTCAGGTCATGATCTCAGGATTCATAAGATTGAGCCCCACATCAGCCTCTGTGCTGAGAGCATGAAGCCTGCTTAGGATTCTCTCTTTCCTCTCTCTGTCCCTCCCTACCCTCAAAGTAAATATATATATTTTTTAATTGAATAAAAGTTTTAAGTGAGAAGGAAAATCCCAAAACAAAACATGAGCATAAACTATTTTTTAGAGGAGACTGGGTGGCTCAGTCCATTGAGTGTCTGACTAAGGCTCAGGTCATGATCTCATAGTCCGTGAGTTCGAGCCCCATATAAGGCTCTCTGCTGTCAGCACAGAGCCTTCTTCAGATCCTCTGTCTTCCTCTCTCTCTGCCAGCCTGCCCCACTTGCATTCTCTTTCTCAAAAATAAAACATTTAAAAAATAATTTAAATAAAAATATTTTAAAATATTTTTTTAAATAAGGCATAAAAAGAGGCGCCTGGGTGGCTCAGTCGGTTGAACATCTGATTTTGGCTCAGGTCCCGATCTCACGGTCTGTGAGTTTGAGCCCTGCGTCAGGCTGTGCTGACAGCTCAGAGCCTGGAGCCTGCTTCGGATTCTGTGTCTCCCTCTCTCTCTGCCCCTCCCCCGCTCCCGGTCTGTCTCTCTCTCTCTCTGTCAAAAATAAATAAACATTAAAAAAAAATAAGGCATAAAAACAAACTATAAGATGACAGAATTAAGGCCAAACAGCTTTTATCAAAGTAAATGTAAAAATGATGAAATAATGTATTTCTTAAATCTCAGATTGTATTTAAAATATGCGTAGTAGAAATAGCTTAAATACCAATAGAATACCTTTATGTACATTCATTCATAGAATATGAATGTGAAATGAAAAAGTGATGTGAAGAATTACACATGTCCATAAGCTTGTGTGCACATACCAAAAACATCTGAGAGCAATTAGTACTGTTTTCTCTGTGGAGTGGCACAGAAGGTTGAGAAAAGAGAGACTTAACCCTTTTACCCTAATGGCAACTACCTACCACATTTTAGTTTCTACTTCCCTTACATGGGGGAACAAGAGACTTCTAGTTATATATCCTAGAAATATATATATTTACATGCACATATAGGTATATGTTCTGAGAATTTTAAGAAGAAAAAGCATATGTTCTCCATTTGACTTCATTTTTAATGTTTCTCGTGTTCGGTTTACCATTTTCTATCTCTTGTTATATTTTTTTTTCTTGGCCAATTCGAGAATACATTGCAGACATACCTTTTCACCTTTAATGTTACATATGCACTTCATAAGAACAAACATACTAAGTACAGTTATCAAATTCAGGAATTTAACATTGATAGGATGCTTTCATTTAATCTACAGCCCCTATCTCACTTTCAGTTGCTCCACTGATATTTTTTTTGCAGCTTCAGAATCTAGTTCAGGATCATATGTTAGATTATCATGATTCTGTCATTTGGAACAGTTCAGTAGCTTTTGTCTTTGGTACTACAAGTGTCAATACACTGATGAATACAGGACAGTTAAAGTATAGATTATCCTTCAGTTTGGATTTTTTTTGATGTTTCCTTGTGTTAAATGTGGGTTATGCAGTGTGAGCTGAAATACTATGAGTGATGTGTCCTCCCAGTGTCACATCCAGACTCACAAAATATCCCTTTGCCCATATTGGTGTCCATTTTGATCACTTGGGTAAGATGTCACCCATTTTCTCCACTGTATAGTTACTATTTTTCCTTTTGCACTTAGTTGATAATTTGTGAGGAGAAATTTTTTTTTCAAGTTTATTTATTTATTTTGAGCAGGGGGAGGGGCAGAGAGAAAGGGAGAGAGAGAATCCCAAGCACGCTCTGCCTTACTGGGGTTCAGTCTCATGAACCGTGAGATCATGACCTGAGCTGAAATCGAGAGTCAGATGTTTAACCGACTGAGCCATGCAGGCACCCCAAGAAACTTTTGAGACCATGTTGATATTCTATTTCTCATCATACCTGCCTCTTGTAGATATAGCATCCTTTGATGATTCTTATCCGAAAACATTTTTTACTGTGATGTGTATAAAACTGTGATTTTTCTATTTTTTTTAAGAGAGTGAATGGGGGAGAGTGGCAGAGGGGGAGAGAGAGAATTTTACACTGAGTGTGGAGCCTGATGTGGGGTCATGACCTGAGCCAGAACCAAGAGTTGGATACTCAACTGACTGAGCCACCCAGGTGCCCCCAAAACTGATTTTTCTAACTACATCATTCTTTCTGTATTAACTAATCATTCTACACTAAAGAAAAGATTTCCCTTTATCAGTATAGATATTTGTATAGAATAAATGCTTTTTTTCTGACCATTGGAGTGTTAGTTACAGATATGATGCCTTTTTACCACAAATACTTAAGTGTGTATTTTCTAAGAATGAGGATATTTTCTTACATAACCATATCATAATGATCAAAACCAGAAAATTAACATTAATACTGTTATCTAATATTTTTCCGTATTTCACTAGTTGTTCCAGTAATGGCCTTTGTTAAAACAAAAAAACTAGTTCAGGGTCCAAATCAGGATAACATTTTATATTTAGTTGCCATGTTTCTAGTCTCCTTTAATCTAGAACAATTCTTGAATTTGTCTTTCAGAAACCTCAAGGTCATGAAACAAGTCAGTTATTTTACAAAACCTCCCTTAATCTGAGTATTTCTGATGTTTTTTCACAAGTAGATTGAGCTTCTGCATTGTTGGCAAGAATATCATAGAAGTGATGCTACATCCTTTTCAGTATATTTTATGGTGTCATTTGTCCCTTACAAGGAGTTAATTTGAATGACTTGTTTTAGGTGGTCTCTGTTAGATTTCTTCACTGTAAAGTTCCTATTTTTTCTATTACGTTAAGCATTTTTGTTGGGAGATACTTTGAGAATGTAAATATTCTGTTTCTCAGCAAGCTTACACTAATTTTAGAATCCCGTGTTGTTTTTTGGCTGAATTAATTGTTACCCTGAGAGTTGCCAAATGGCTTTCCAATTCTATCATTCTTTTTACATTCATTAGTTGGTATTCTGCTGTAAGGAAAAGCTTTCTCTTTTTCCAGCTTAGGAGGAATTCATGGATTGCTATTTTATTCAGGTCTGTTGCTCTCACTTGTTTTGATGTCAAGAGGTCTCAGATTTGGCCAGTGGGAGACCTTTCAAGGTGGTTCCTGGGTCTTTTAGACATGTTCTCATCATTTTTTGAAGAATTCCTTACTTTCTAGCACAAGATGTTTCAAGTTTACTTTATATTTTTCCTACCCAACCCTGGAATCAGCCACTTCTCCAAAGATCCCTAGTTTCTTTTAGTGGAGAATGGTGTTTGAATACTAAGATACCTGCTGGGTTGCCATTGCGCCTCGGCCCCTTCAACAGAAAAAGCTAAGAAATACAAATATTAGAAACCACAAGTTTTACTGATACCTCCAATTCCAGTTCAGCCCTACAGGGTTCTTTTTTGTCTTTCTTCAGTCTGTATTTGTATATTCTTCCACAGTGAGAACCCTGGCTTCCAACATCATCCATAGAGTCATTCATTTGCAGAGCTTTGAATTTTTTTTATATTGGTCATATATTTTATAAATAAAATAATTTTTTAGCAAGCCCACAGAAAATTTACACATGTGAATGTCATTCATGAGTCTGGTATTACAGAAGAAAAAAAGGTTGGAAACTTATGTGCATACGCTACCTCCCAGATAAATTTGGCAAATAAGCAAATAGTACTAAATAACTTTTTCAGTTCAGCTGAAGTTTATTGAGCCTCTACTTTGTTCTCTCTGTTTGTCTGTAGGCAGAATGCTGTTATTGGTTCCAAAATGTTTTCTCATTAGGAAGAACATGGTAACCCATCGAATTAATGTGAAATTGTGAGGTGTGACAATAGGAACAAGGAAAATCTTGAAAGAGTAGCAACTAAAGAGAGGGGATGGTTCAAAAGCAACAACTCTAACCAATTAGGAAGTAGACTAGGTGGTACTAGGGGAATGGAAGTGAAGGGAAAGATTTGAAAACCTGATAAAGGAAGATTTTTCAAGACTTGTTAACTGTATGGGGGAATGAGGAGGTGAGTCACAAAGGGTCTCATTTTAGATGTGGTAATAGTAGGTCTCTCCACCAGATGGCAATAGTGTTCTTGGTTTTTAATTTTTTAAAATCTTTTTTGCTAAAAGATTGGCAGTTTTAGCAATTTAAAGATCAAACAGATGGATTTGAGTTTCCAACAACATTGTGAAGAATTAATACAGAATGGCACCAGCACAAAGACAAACAGAGAGACCAGGAATAGATGAATCCATATGTGTAAAAGGTGGCATTATAAATCAGTGGGGAAATTCTTCAGTAAATTCAACCTGGATCCCTATACTCGAGTCAAATCCAAAAAGAGTACGCTTATCATGACGAACACTGAGTAATGTACAGAATTGTTAAATCACTGTATTGTACACCTAAAACTAATATAACACTGTATGTTAACTCTACTTGAATTAAAATAAAAAACTTAAAAAAAAAAAAAAAGTCAAATCTAGGAAGTCCTGAGCTGCCTGTTTCCAACATCAGAAAACAGTTTTCTAATTCTTGTCCAGTTTTCTAGTTGTTTAGACCAGGAAGGTAAATCTGGTTCCCACTAATCATGGTTGTAAGTGAAAGTCAGATGTTGTTTTTTAGAGTTTTCTTCCTGCAGAGTTTCTTTTTCCTTTTTCCAGTTGCTTTTATCTGTTCATTTAGATTTCTGTCTTCCTTGTTAGAAGTTTTCCTGAGTTGTCTGGTCATTTTTGTTTTCTGCTCACTCTTAATAGAGTAGGAGACTTTTTGGAAACATTGCTTGTGTTGGTGGGCAAGTTGACTCTGAATTCCATGTAAGGTACAGTTTATCAACAGTGACACCACTGACATATTGTACTGGATAATTTTTTGTTGTGGGAGGCTTTATTGTGAATTGTAGGATCCTTAGCAACATCCCTGGCCTCCACCCACTAGATGCCATAGCACCCCCGCCACAAGGTTTGTGACAATCAAAAATGTTTCCAGACATTGCCATATGTCTCTAGTTGAGAATCACTAATGTAAGGTGACCTATCTGGGCTGTTTGTGAGGGGACTCTTAAAGCTAGTATCTTTAGATATTTCCTCTTGAGATGGTCATATTCTCCACAGAATTGTCCTTCAGTTTCCCTTGCCTGAAGGATAGAGTGGAAGGAAAGAGCTGAGAGCCGTCAATATACACGCATTCACTTACTCTCCTGTTTTAAATACTCTCCACCCACCCTCAGCTGTGCCTGGTGTTCCTTCATTTAGAAACCATCTGTTTTCCCATCTCTGGAACCTAAACCACTAGACTTTGGCCAGATCGTGGGAGGGGCAATCAGCCAGTGTTATGGAGTAGGGGGCTGGGAGATCCAAGAACTGTACTGATGCTCAGCTTTCATTCAACTAGTCTTCCTTAGTTCAACATCCCAATTCACTCCACTTTCAGAGGTGCCATTCATCCTTGAGTCTTGAGTATTCTGGAGTGCATATTGAAATTTGTTTTTATCTTTACTTACTGTCAGTTTACAGTGTGGTCTTTCAAGTCTGCCAAATCCATTACCATTTGTCCACTTTGTACCCTCTCAAATTTAGTTCCTTTGGTGTCTTCTTTCACTCTTTATTCCTGGGATTTATGCCACCACCAAAATACCTTTAATGTAGTTTTATGTGGGGAGGTTCAAAACGATAAAATTCAGATGTGTGTTTCATTATGTCATCCTTATCCAAAAGCTTCAATTTCATACACTTTTGATAGTTTCATCATGTTTCTCATGGTCACCAGACATTAACTATTACTTTGGAATGTGGGCTGTCAGGTAGAGGAGGACAGATACAGCCTTCATTTCCTTCCCACCCCTTCTCTTTAACATAATTAGATTTTGATACATGGAGGAGATATTCTAATTTATAGGAGAAGTGGTGGGGACAAAAATAAGCAAAGACAAAGAAGTGGGAATGAAGAGTGAGATTAATGGAGGATGTGGGAGGTGAACCTGGCTGAAATTGACATTCACGTTGAAGAGTCATGGGAGACATGAATCTAATAAATAGATAAGGTGGGACCAGATTATGAAACCTACGGTACTGATTTGAAGAGATCAGACTGTATCCAGGAGGCAATAGGGAAGGGTTATAGACTTTTAGTCTAAGTGATTGATGAAAGTAGGTTTGTAAAAATTACTCTAACAGCTCTGACAACAGATGGCTAAGAATAGGGAATGAACAGAGGCAAAGGAGCTTTCTAGGAGACTGGCTGAAATCCAGATAGGAGTGATAAGGTACTAGGCCATAGTGGAGGGATGGGAACAGAAAGGATAGATTGAAAAGTCATTGATCAGGAGAATTTGATTGGATTTGTTACTGGCAGCTGGTATAGAAATTAAGTAGATCACAGATCTTATATTCATGGATGGCAGATCTAAAATGCATTAAATACAGTTTTGGTTGTGGCAAGAAACGTACCTCCTACAGCACCATGTGATTTAGTTACTGAGAAAAGACCTGATGAACACAACTCAAGAAAAGGGTAAGAGAGGCTATTATAAGTCCACAAAGTGGTCTCACTAGAATATAAGGATTCCTAATGAACGGTCAGTCTTCATAGATCACGGAACTGAAAAGAAACTGAAACCCTTTCTCTGTTTTACTTCTGCTTTTTCAGTTAACACGTCCTATACAAGGCCCACATGGGGCCCTTCCAACCCCTGAGGCCCATATAACCTTTCTGGTTACATCTCTGCCACCAACTGCACCTTCCCTCTAGTCTCAGTTCAAATGCATGAAAGAGAATTAGGGCACGACTCAAGGCACAAGTTGTACATACCCAAGTGGCCAACTGTGACAGAGGCTAGGTAGGGGACAGAGTGGTTACACAGTGATGTTCAGTGATGTTCTGTAGTTGTTCAGGATCAAGGGTCAGCAAACTATGGCCCACAGGCCAGTCACCTGTTTTTGTAAAGAAAGTTTTATTGGAACAGCATAGCCATTCATGAACAGATTGTCTGGGGTCACTTTTGTGTACAATGGCAGAGTGGCAAAGCCTAAAATATTTACTGCCTGGCCCTTTAAGAAAAAGTCTGCTGAGCCCTGTTCTAGATAGTTCTAGAAATGACTGGCATTTTTTTAAAAAAAAACCTTGGGTCAATGTAAAAGATTAGTGGCTGCAAAGTAGTCCTAGCATGTTTTCCCAGGCCATTTTTATTGTTTCGTAATTCCATAATCACTTTATGAACTACATTTCAGGCCAGAAGTCACTCATACATCTCTAAAGATTATCTTATTGACATAAGCAAAAGCACCTATTATTGTATGTTTATGAGCTAAACAAGTAATTTGATCTAGATCATTGTTTACGGTTTAATGGATATGTCTTTAGTCCGTTCTGGTTATTTACCCAAGGATTATATTTTCTTGCTACATTCACTCAAAAATAATACTCTGTAATTATTTCCTGTGTGCTCTGGAATGTTGAGGACTTTCTCCAAATGAGTCTTTTCATTTGTTTCCATAACATGGAATTGGCCTTTAGGTGACATGGTTGAGGTTCCTCAAACAGGATATTAACTTTCACTCTTCACAGCTGGAGAAACATAATCCTATTTCATGAGTTAGTGGGCCAAAGAGCCTCCTACCTTCTCACACTATCCTCCTTTAGTAAAATAAATGTTAACCTGGGATCTTTGTGGATTGCTTGAACAAACCTGTGTTCTCAAGGAGCTCGCTCCATACTGAGCATACTTAGCTAAGGCAGCCCACTTGGAACAAACGAGCCTTAGCCAAGCAGTCAGTGATAAAAATACATTGCCGCAAAAGCTCTGATTTATCACTCTGGTGCCTCCTACATGGTTTGCCAACAAACTCTTCTTTGCCTGCAATACAGGCTCTTTAAAGTCAGCTGCCACTCTCTCTCCAAGAGGAGAGGGGGAGAGAGTTTGTTGCTTTCACATTGTGAAGGATCCTCCACCTCCGTGTTCCTCCCCTAGGCTCCTGATTCAAACAGCGCAAGTTGAGAAACAGAGAAATACAATCTGCCTGCCGAATCATGCAGCAGTTAGCTCTTTCGAATGAGCAACATGTGTGTTCATAATGATCAAATTTGAAATGTATAGCCATCACTGCTTCTGGAAATTTGGGGCTGTTTCTGGGCCAGATCAGCCTCCAACCAAGTAAGTGGCAGCTAGCCTGCGGCCAGTCCTGTCAGAGCTTGCCCTGTCCCCAGAGCCCTGGGGACTCCTCCCACCTTATCCCTTCCTGCCCAACTCAGAAGCCTTCTCGGACACCTCAGCAGGAGACCACTCTTTCACATGTCTTCCCAAGGGCAACTCCCTCCCCCATCTAAACTGTAAAATCCTTAAGTCCAAAGAAGCTTATTCAACAGGAGACTTAGATACACTTGCCAAGACCGAAATAGGACTACCTGTTCCCCAATATGCAGCCCAGAATAGGAAGTCAATGGTTTTGAGTGGATGAGGGGACTTCAGATCTGCTTGGAGCAGGAACACCAAGTTAGAGGCAGGAAGGTTCTAGAGAGACTGTAAGTGAGAGAGCCTCAAGGTGTGCAGCTACTGCCCCTTTCTTCCCATCACCTCTCCCGACACCCCAGTCTGGCCAAAAGGCCTCCATGTTCCACTGTGGAGCTCATCGTTCACCCCATCCTTGAGAAGATCCTTTTATTCTCAGTGTCGTGTCTAAAAGTTGCTTAGCTCTGGATACCACCCTGCAGAAAATGTGAAGAGCCTATAGGAAAACTGCTCTGGTACTGGAAGTTTTATTTTAACTGTTCTATCAAAGTTCACTTTTTGCTCGGTGTCTGGTTTCATTTGGGGCTGACTTACTCTCTTGCAGGCCCTGGACCCATGAAAGCCATATTAATGTGGCAGCATAATATCAGTGGATCCCTGTCCCCCATATTTACTCTCCTCCTTCCTTCCCCTCATTCAGGCCACTGGCCTAGTTCAAGCTTCTTATCGCAGAGCAGGGACGTGATAGCAAGAGGCAGAGAAAGAAGAGTGTCTTCCTGGATTTTGGTTCCAGAAGCTGCTTAGGAGAAAGAAGAAAGACCTAGCAGCATAGACAAAATATTTGGAAGAAAAGCTAAGGAGATTAGAAATGAGTTCCCTGAGCCTGGGGGATGAAGTAAATTCCTGGGCAAATACCAAGAGCCGAGAGATGTGGCTGGATCCTGTGCAGCTACTCCGCGGGCTCACCTCCGGGAGATGGCGCAATCACAGACGGCTTTATGGGGTCTGGGAATAGAGAAGGTATGTTCAGATTCAAATCAAATAATCTGACTAGTGTGAAGGCTGTATGGCAACACCAAGAAAAATTTTTTTCTTAAAGTTAAGCATGAAACTACTTTCAGTGTCAGTTGATTAAGAAACTACATAACAAAAGGCAAAGATATATTTACTAATGTAAGTTAATTTATTAATTATAATATTTATGCATATTTGAGATGGTAATCCATGTGGACGGGCAGATTTTTCATTCATCTACAGACAAAACATGCACATGGGTGTGCAGATCCCTTGAGGTAATTCCTCGGCTCCCAGGGGTCTGCAGTCCCCAGGTTGGGACCTGCTGAACCAATACATTTGAAATTGGTCTTATCTGGAAAACCCAATATGTATGATGGCAGTGCCTTGTAGAAATACCTCTTTCAGTATTCCAGTCTGTGGGCTCTGGCAGAAATAATAGTTTGCTGCAAAACAGATCACTCTTCTTTATTTGCAAAGTCTTCACACCAGCTGAATCACAGCTTGCTTTTCACTTCTCGTAACACCTTGCAACATCGCAAAATATTTGCCGGCATTTTGAAGGGGCGGCTGCAGAATTAGTAAACTGAAAGGGGGCCTGCCTTTCCTCCCACCCTGTCAGCACCTTCTGTTCCAGCAGACCGAAAGGCAGCTGGAGAACTCTGATTGCTTCTCCAGATTAGGACAGCTCTTGGCACCCTAGCCCGGAGCAAGAATGGAAGCAAAGCAAACATTAGGGAGTTTTGCAGGTGCCAGTACATAATATTGTCACTTTACAGAACTGAATTTATAAAATGACTCCATGAAGGTGAATTGCTATGGTAACCAGCCTGCTCAACTTTTATTATATCTGCAAGTAAAGACGGCATGGGGCATTTCTATTTGGGAGTATATAATCTGAGTTTAATGAATAACTACCCATGCCCTGACTCCTAGTTAACTAGGCTCATATAATGCGAAGCCAGGAAGGAATCTTGGCAATGACCTGGTTCCACCTCCCAGGTTTAGAGATGGGGAAGCGGGACCCAGAGAAGTGACACTACACAGCTAACATATATCAGACCAGAGCCCATGTTTTCTCATGTAGTTGTCTAGTGCCCTTTTCTTTATACCAGGCTGCCTTTCTGAATGGACTCACCCAACTTCCACAAGTGAATAAGAGAAATGGGACCACAGTTAGACACAGGGTATCATCACTTCTTATTGAGATGTGAATCAAGTATTGTCAATATGCTAGTGTCTCCATTAGAGTTATCACGGATTCCACATTCTATCAGCTTTCATTTACCCCAAATGATAGGTGGAAGGACAGTGGGGAGGCAGGGACAGGGGGTGACCTGATGAGACTCGAGCCAGTATTATGGTTCCATCATATACCATACACAGGTTAGCCATCTGCAAAGAATTAGAATGTACCAATATTACACTGAACATAAGGCAAACTTCCTTTAGTGATGTGATTCAAAAAATACCCTTTAGGATTTTTCAAGGCCTAGTTTCCTGAACAATTCTCATTGCACAAATACATGCAAAGGTGCTTTGGATAAGAACTTTCTTTCCAGTCAGTAAATCACCAGGCCACAGAAAATTGAGCTATTAGGAATCTCCATAGGTTCTTGTAGAGAGGAATGGCAGAAGTTTAAGAATATTTAGTACCATTATTTTAAAAGCAAATCAAAGTCCAAAATCAAAACTAAACAGTGAAATTAAAGAGTGCTTTAGAGTATTACTTCATTTTGTTTTATTTTTTAAAAATGTCTTATTTATTTTTGAGACATAGAGAGACAGAACATGAGCAGGGAGGGGAAGAGAAGGAGACACGGAATCCGAAGCAGGCTCCAGGTTCTGAGCTGTCAGCACAGAGCCCGACACAGGGCTCGAACTCACAAACCATGAGATCATGACCTGAGCCGAAGTCGGACACCCGACTGACTGAGCCATCCAGGCACCCCAAAGTATTACTTCATTTTAAAGGGACAGGTAAATACAGATACTTACTCCCCCAATCTGGAGACCTCACTGAAATGCAGATTCTAGTTCATGAGGTCTGAAGCCAGACCAGAGATTCTGTGTTTCTTTTTTTTAATTATTTTTTATTATTAAAAAAAAAATGTTTATTTACTTTTGAGAGAGACAGAGACAGAATGCAAGTGGGTTAGGGGCAGAGAGAGAGGGAGACACAGATCTGAAGCAGGATCCAGGCTCTGAGCTGTCAGCACAGAGCCCAAAGCAGGGCTCAAACTTACAAGCTATGAGATTATGACCTGAGCTGAAGTCAGCCACTCGACCAACTTAGCCACCCAGGCGCCCCTGGAGATTCTGTATTTCTAACAAACTCTCAAGTAGTGTGAAACTTGCTGGTTCTTGGTGCACACCTTTGGTAGAAACAGACCAGTTTACTTGCCGCCTATCTCTTGAAATGCATTTGCTGTGAAACAAAGCCCTGGCTTTCACATCTGTGATGTGAAGGGATCTCCTCCATTCAGAAAGCAAATCCCCTAATAATGTTCCTTATGCTCTTTTGATTTAAAATGTGATGCAGCTGTTGCTAAATTAAGATGAGGAATCATTTGGAGAGAAGTTATTTTCTGGAGATATATAAGAAGCTGCACAGATTACAAACACCAAGAGTAAAACTCTTGTGCAGTGTATAGGGTGACCAACCATCCTGGTTTGCCCCAGTCACAGGAATCCTGGCCTCTGAATGCCTAGTGTTCTTATTGTATGTATCTCCATGATGCCCTTGCGTATGGCAGTGTATTCTGTCCTGTATGTGCACGTCTTGTATCCCTAACCAGACTGTAAGCCTGGGTTTGCTCAGTCCTGTGTGTGCAACACAGATGCTGAATGAAGAACTATTGATGACTGGTTGATAAATTGAAGATTATTTCTTCCTTAGAATGCTGTACCTAACCCATCAATGAGCTTAAGACTTAAACGTCTGGTCTAAGAAACAGTGAGTTTATTCTGCCTGTCATGTAAGCTGACCTTTTAGAAACCAAAGGCTATGTGGAGAGTCTGATTGGATATGTGATAAAACAGCAAGCAGCTGTGAGGAAAAAAGGGGGGTTGGACACCTATCACAGTGGGAAGCCTGTTCACTGGTTGTATTAGACCACTGGAGGGGGAAGCAGTGGGGTATACTGGAAAGAATACAGGCTTGGAGGCCAAACACACCCTGGCTCAGATCCTTATTCTGTCACCCATAGGTTATGTATCTTTAGAAAAGTTTCTTAAAATTCATTGGGAATTTATCTCTTCGTCAATAAGATGGGATGCCCTCTCCTGTGGTTGTTGTCAGAACTGTAGAAAATGTATTGTAAATTGCCGACTATGATGCTCAATAAAAGACAGACGTTACACTCTGGCATAATCACTTCCAATTCAAATTGGAAATTGAGTCAGCCATCCATACTCGGCGGCGTGAGAAAGCCTGCTGGATAGTTTACACGCGGGGTAATAGCGCCATCTGGTGGCGTATTTCTGCCTAGGCCGCCTTACAGAATTCGGTCTCCCCCTGTATTACCTTTGATGGTCATTCCCTTCAACTAGCATTTATTGAACGAACGGCCACTGTGTGCCAGGCACTGATTTGGCTGCTGAATGTGCAACAGTGAGCAAGACAGACATGGTCTCTTCCTTTAGGGAGTTTGTGGTCAGATGGGGAAGACTGAAATTAAATTTTGAATTAAGATTGTGAAAAGCAGTATGAAGAAAGAATACAGGATCCTGTGAGTTTGTAATATGACTTCCCTATGGAACTGCCATTGAAGGTAAAAAGGGAAGAAGCTGGCCAAGAGACTACATCAGGCACGTATCAGTCACCCAGCAGCATCTCTCTGGGTGCCTCAACTCAGACCAGGATCCTGCCAGTCCGTGGGGAGCTCCATTCTTGAGCTCTGACATCTTCCATCAACCATTCAGCAACCATCATTCCCACTCCCTGCAAGTCACTGGTGCAGGTGTCATCACTGATCTTCTCGTGTTATCCTTATACAGATGATATTTAAGAGGGTTAAGTAAGTTCCACACAGATATAAAATGACATGTCAGAGACAGGATCCACACTCAGTCATTCTGCCTCCAAAGCCCACGTCCTTTCTTCTATTCATGCTGTCTCCCTAATGCCAACCCCATGTCTTTTTATTCTGCTGTTTGCTTTGGGCTGAATGGATATCATTAGAAGAAATGTTTGGGGAGAATGAAAACACGAAGGGAAAATAAAATGATAATTTGGTGGGTCATGTGTGAAGGCAGAGAGGAAACTGCTGGCTTACGTTCTGTTGGTGTGTTTTAGAGAAGTAAACCTGAGGGATCTCCTCCATTCAGAAAGAAAATTCCCTAATAACATTCCTTATGCTCTTTTGATTCAACATGTGATGCAGCTGTTGCTAAATTAAGATGACTTGAGGAATCATTTGGAGAGAAGTTATTTTCTGGAGATATATAGGAAGCTGCACAGATTACAAGCACCAAGAGTAAAACTCTTGTGCAGTGTGTAGGGTGACCAACCATCCTGGTTTGCCCAGAACTGAGAGGTTTCCCATAACACAGGACTCTCAGCTTTAAAACTGGGGCATTTCTGGGGGCGCCTGGGTGACTGTCGGTTGCGCATCCGACTTCGGCTCAGGTCATGATCTCACAGTTCGTGAGTTTGTGCCCAGCTTGGAGCCTGGAACCTGCTTCAGATTCTATATCTCCCTCTCTCTCTGCCCTTCCTCTCTCTCTCTCTCTCCCTCTCAAAAATAAATAAACATTAATTTTTTTTTTTTTTTAAGGAAAAAAGCTGGAGCATTTCTGGTCACCTGAGAAATGGGCCAGACCTCAAGAGTTTGATATACCCATGGAAGCTAGGCCAGGACAGTTATTGAAACCTGGTGTCTGGTGGAAGGCTTGGTCATAGTCCAAGGCAGGAAAGGTGGGACAAGGGGTGGTGTAGATCCCTCAGCAGGATACCTGTGTGCTGAGTCCCTGGATTGCCAGGGAGCCCAGAACTCCCACTTCAGGACCTGGGAGCAGAAGTAGTTGGCCTCATGTAGAGGACAGATATGACAGCAGAGTCAGGCTGGTCTGTGCCTTAGTTTCCTCATCTGTAAAATGGAACGGATGACCGTACCTACCTCCTAAGACCATACGTGAACTACAAGACTTAAATATATGTAAAGTGCTCAGAGCCGTGCCTGGCCTATGAGAGTACGTGACCTGTCACCCTGGAATGAGAAGGAGAAGCTCGTGTGTAGCCCTGAACTATATAGTTCAGTTTCTCTTTCTTTGTAAAGTGGAAACCAAAAGCCCTGTCAGACCTTTCAGAAGAAACAGAACAAGATACAATTAACAAGAACATGGACAGCGGTTAGGAACGTGTGCTCTGAAATCAAATCACCTGTGTTACATCCAGCTCTGCCATTTAGATGTTAATTCATTATTTCACAAACACATAAGGGCCAGACACTGTTCTTGGCACTTCTTAGCAGGTAGGAACTGATGTGTATCCCATTTTACAGATGAGGAGACTGAGGCACAGAGAGATTATGATTTGCTCAATTCACCCACAGGCCAGAACCTTGGGCTAGTTTACTGACATCTCTGTTCACCTTGTTCTCCCAGAAAAGTGGAGGTAATAAATTACGGTACCTACCTCATAGGGTTGTTATGTAGGTTCGATTGATAAGCTATATAAAGCACTTATCAAAGCGTTTAGAACATTGTAAGCACTCAATACTTAAACATAACATTCTTACTGCTTAATTGGAGTGACAATACCTATTATTACATGCTGTAATTATCAAAGATATAACTGGCAGTTTAAGAAAATGACCAAATGGTAAAGTTGGAGAAGTCTGGGGTGGGGCAAGGTATATACAATATCCTGAACTTAGTAACGGGAGGACAAGCCCAAAGATCCTATTTGCACGATAGACCTCATAGACCTTTGGGGAGAAGTGGCAAAAAGGACTTTAAGGATTGACGATTGGTGGGGCGCCTGAGTGGCTCAGTCGGTCAAGCCATCTGACTTCAACTCAGGTCATGATCTCACCATTTGTGAGTTCGAACCCCGTGTCAGGCTCTGTGCTGACAGCTCAGAGCCTGGAGCCTGCTTCGTATTCTGTGTCTCCTCCTCTCTCTGCCCCTCCCATGCTCATGATCTGTCTCTCTCTGTGTCTCAATAGTAAATAAACGTTAAAAAAAAAAAAAAAAAAAAAAGTAAAAGGATTGACGATTGGTCCCCAAATGCCACGCCTTACTTTCCTGATCTAAGAGGGACAACAAAAAAGTCTTCACCTCTGGGAAGAAGCTCTAGAAGCCCCAGACAGGGAAGCTGAGGTATCTGGAGAGGCCCAGGTGTGGGGCTCTGATGGTGAGTTGGGCCTATAAATGCAGCCTTTTCTTGCCTCCTGCTGTGGAAAGCCTGGGCGGGGTAATGGCTCCAGCCCATGTTCCAGATTTCTCTAGTGATCATCCTCCTGCTTGCTCGCTTGAAACCACTGTTGTCCTAGAATTTCCTCCCTGGCTTCATCCTTCTTGACTCTCATCTTTTGGCTCACAGAACCCAACCCTGTCCCTTTGCCTGCTCTGTTTTTTATTTGTCCCCCTGATTCCAGGGAAGACACATGCCCATCTGGCCCAAGCAAGGGAACCCAAGCAAAGAAGAATATCTCTGATAAGAGATGTGGCAATGTTACTCACAAATAGCTCTAGACTCCTGGCAAAGTCTTAGGAACTCACCCACATTCTTCATCAGAGGGGTGTTAAACTTCATTTTGGAAACCTAGTAAGAGTTGTATGTGGTTATCAGTGTGAAAACAAGAACTCTTGTCCAGGGTGAGTTCCAAGGGCAGTAAACATTGAATGGACACAGTTGTCCAGCCAAGCCACATTCATCTCTCCTTCTCCTACCTCTTAAAAAGCTGTGCTCTCGTGCTCAGGGAATTCTCCCCAGCTGCACTGCTTTGCCCCCGGATGGATCCTCTGTCTCCCCTGAGCCCTTTCACTTAGACAACTGGATTGGACAGTACCTGGTTTGCATTTCCATCTCTCCCCCGGATGCTGCCCTTCTCAAATCATTGGCAGCCAGGATTGGCAAATTCTGCCTCTCCCCTTTGTGTGGATGCTACCCCCTGCCCTGGGCTGGCATCTTGGGGCCCCTGGTCAGTGCAGGGGAATTTGAGTGATGGCTGTACAACCTTGGTGTCTGGCATTTCAACTCTGGCTTCAGGATCTGGGGTCGTGGGGAGGAAGCTGGAGAGTGGAGCCACCCCGTGGCAGAGGGGTGCACAACAATGGGGAGACTAGCCAAGGATGATCTGTAGGAGGAAATGAGCGTCTGGCAACCCTGCTGGTCATAGGCCATTGCGTCCTCTCCCACAAATTCATGTGGCCTGGGGAGACTTAGCTAAAGTCACCATGTGCCTCTAGGGTTCTACTAGGAAAGCTTCCAAGACTGGAATTGGGCTCCAACTGGGCTTGAGGGGTGGTCCACCCACACTGTGCATTCGTGCCTACATTCAGTGGTCCCCAGGTCCAGTTTTGCTTAAAAGTAACACACTCTTTTCCACAAATGCTCTGTTTTGTTCTTCAGATCTGACAGGAGATAATCATGGTGATGAAACCTCTGTGCTTCCCACTACTGCTACAAAAAGACCAGATTAAAATTTTATGACACTTTTGTTTTTGTTTTTTATGTATGCTGTATGTGAAAATATCTATTATGCAAATCAAGTAGTCTGCTTCCCATTGCCAAGCATCTCTGGCACAGGAGCTGTAAGAAGAAGTGTAATGAATGTAAAACAGTTTTTAGAATCCCTAATTTGGTGGCTGGTATATGAAGCTGGCAAGCCCCTCTCTGCCACAATGCTGCCAAAGACTGCCTGGGTTGGGCACTCCTTCCTTAGTGCACAGTGCTGCAAAAGAGGGGGGGGGGGGTCTCTTCTTGGACTTCATCCCCAGGCAGCCCCCACCTTTCTGATGCTCCCATTCTTGCCCTGGGGCACTGGGGAGTGTGCTGCTTGCGCTCTGCTGGGATCTGTGGGCTGCTCAGTCATCACTGGCCTCCTTTCTTAATCCAGCGCCCACAGATGGCATTCCAGTCCTCGCCAGGGAAGAGAGCATCTTACTTTTCTCCTGTGGTCACTGCCATCTCCCTAACGCCTCTCCTCCTTTAGCAAATTTCTTTTTTTAACTGGGAAGAGGGTCTCTTCTGACCTTCCATCTGGAGGCCTTTTCTCTTCAGTACATCCACTCTCCCCACCCCCTCTCAGCCCTGGCTCTCAGGTCCTTCCCAGGATGCCATTCACAATGCTATTGACTTATCTAGGCTGCCTGGGACATTCCTGTTTACATTTCCTTACCATATGGATTTGAGCTGAAACTGTCCATGAAATAAGGTATGAATGTCTTTCATTTTTGTTTAAAAGATATAAAGGGCAGAGAGGGAAAAAAAATGAATACTGAGGGAAGAGAAAGGGCCCTAGCATTTACTGAGAACTTAGAGAGCTTTTAGATTGATGTCAAACATACATCAATTTATTCATCCTAACAGTGGTCTTGGAAAGCGTTATTTATCCCATTTTACAGAGGAGGACATGGAAGCTAAATAATTTGCACAAAGTACCAGAGCTAGTAAACAGAGAAGCCAGTTGCCAATTTGCTTTTTATTTAGTGTAAAAATTAATGAAATTTTTCTGAATGATTCAGTCCTTTAAAACAAAAAGACTTCTACAAACAATCATAAGAGAATATTATAAAAAACCATATGTCAACAAATAGGACAACCCAGAAGAAATGGATAAATTCCTAGAAACATATAAACTACCAAAACAGGAAGAAATAGAAAATGTTTACAGACCAATAACCAGCAAAGAAATTGAGTCAGTAATCAAAAAACTCCCCCCAAAAAAAAGTCCAGGACCAGGTGGCTTTACAGGCAAATTCTACCAAATATATAAAGAAGAATGAATATTTATTTTTCTTAAAGTATTCCAAAAAAATAGAAAAGGAAGGAAAACTTCCAAATTCATTCTATGAGGCCAGAATTACACATACCAAAACCAGAAAAAGACACCACGAGAGACCATGGTCTCTCAGAAAAAAGCATTTCACAGAGTACAACATCCATCCATGATAAAAAACTCTTAACAAAGTAGGTTTAGAGGGAACATACCTCAACAGAATAAAGGCTATTTATGAAAAGCCCACTGCTAACATCATCCTTAATGGGGAAAAACTGAGAGCTTTTCCCCTAAGGTCAGGAACAAGCCAGGGATGTCCATTCTCACCACTTTCATTCAACACAGTGCTAGAAGTCCTAGCCACAACAATCAGACAATAAAAAGAAATAAAAGGATTCCATATCAGTAAGGAAGAAGTAAAACTTTCATTATTTGTAGATGACATGATACTATATATAGAAAACCCTAAATACCCCACCAAAAAACCTGCTGGAACTGATAAATTCAGTAAAGTGACAGGATACAAAATCAATGTACAGAAATCTGCTGCATTTCTTTTTTTTTTTTAAACATTTATTTATTATTGAGAGAGAGAGACAGAGCACGAGTGGGGATGGGGCAGAGAGAGAGGGAGACACAGAATCCGAAGCAGGCTCCAGGCTCCGAGCTGTCAGCACAGAGCCCCCACACAGGGCTGGAACTCACAAACGGCGAGATCATGACCTGAGCCGAAGTCGGATGCTTAACCGATGGAGCCACCCAGGCGCCCCAAATCTGCTGCATTTCTACACGCTAACAATGAAGCAGCAGAAAGAGAAATTAAGAAGATAATCCCATTTACAATTACACCAAAAATAAGATACCTAGGAAAAAACTTAACCAAAGAAGTGAAAGAACTCTGAAAACTATAAAACACTGATGAAAAAAATTGAAGGCGGCACAAAGAAATGGAAAGACATTCCATGCTCACAGATTGGAAGAACAAATATTGTCTATCCTACCCAAAGCAATCTACACATTTAATGTAATGCCTGCCAAAATACCAACAGCATTTTTCACAGAAGTAGAATAAACAATCCTAAAATTTGTATGCAACCATAAAAGACCCCAAATAGCCAAAGTAATCTTGAAAAAGAAAACCAAAGCTGGAGGCATCACAATTCCAGACTTCAAGTTATATTACAAAGCTGTAGTAATCAAAACAGCACGGTACTGGCATAAAAACAGACACATAGATCAAAAGAACAGAATAGAAAATCCAGAAATAAACCCACAATTATATGGTGAATTAATCTTTGACAAAGCAGGAAAGAATATCCAATGGGAAAAAAGTCTCTTCAACAAATGGTGTTGGGAAAGCTGTACAGCTACATGCAAAATAATGAAACTGGACCACTTTTTGAAACACCACACACAAAAATTAATTCAAAATGGATTAAAGACCTAATAATGTGAGACCTGAAACCATAAAAATCCTAGAAGAAAGCACAGGCAATAACTTCTTTGACATTGGTTGTAGCAATTTCTTTCTAAATATGTCTCCTGAGGCAAGAGAAACAACAGCAAAAATAAACTATTGGGACTACATCAAAATAAAAACCTTCTGCACAGCAAAGGAAACAATCAACAAAACTAAAAGGCAATCTACAGAATGGGAGAAGATATTTGCAAATGACATATCTGATAAAGGGTTAGCATCCAAAATATATAAGGAACTTCTAAAACCCAACACCCAAAAAACAAATAATCCAATTGAAAAATGGGCAGAATACATGAACAGACATTTCTCCAAAGAAGACATCCAGATGGCCAACAGACACATGAAAAGATGCTCATAACTGCTTAGCATCAGGAATATGCAATCAAGACTACAGTGAGATACCATCTCATACCTTTCAGAATGGCTAAAATCAACAACACAGGAAATAACAGGTGTTGGTGAGGATGTGGAGAAAAAGGAACCTTCATGCACTGTTGGTGGGAATGCAAACTGGTGTAGCCACTGTGGAAAACAGAATGGAGGTTCCTCAAAATATTAAAAATAGGGGCTCCTGGGTGCCTTAGTCAGTTGAGTGTCCAACTGCAGCTCAGGTCATGATCTCACCATTAGTGACTTCCAGCGCCACATCAGGTTCTTTGCTGTCAGCACGGAGCTTCGGATCCCCTGTCCCCCTCTCTCTCTGCCTCTCCCTGCCCTCTCTGTCTCTCTCTCAAAAATAAATAAAATATTTTTTAAAACATTAAAAATAGAACTACCCTAAAAAAAAATAGAACTACCCTATGATCCCGCAATCACACTATTGGGTATTTACCCAAAGAATACAAGAACACTAATTGAAAGGGATACACACACACCCTATATTTATAGCAGCATTATTTACAATAGCCAAGATATGGAAACAGCTCAAGCATCCATCAATTGGTGAATAGAAAAAGAAGATGTGGTGTATATATACGCGATGGAATATTATTCATCCATAAAAAAAGGATGAAATCTTGCTATTTGAAACACATGGCTGAGCTAGAGAGTATAATACCTAGCGAAACAAGTCAGTCAGAGAAAGACAAACACCATATGATTTCACTCATGGGGAATTTAAGAAACAAAACAAAGAGGAAAAATGAGAGAGAGAAACAAGAGAGAGAGAGAGAGAGAGAGAGAGAGAGAGAGAAACAGACTCTTAATTATAGAGAAAAAACTGATGGTTACCAGAGGGGAGGTAGGTGGGGGGGACGGGTTAAATAGGTGTTGAGGATTAAGGAGTGCACTTGTTGTGATGAGCACTGGGTGATGTATGGAAGTGTTGAATTACTATATTGTACACCTGAAACTAAAATAACACTGTAAGTTAAGTAACTGGAATTAAAATAAAAACTTAAAAAAAAAAAAGGCTTCATGAAATGTACCTCACACAAATGAGCTGTGTGACCTGGGGCAAGTCAGCAAACCTCTCTGGACTATAGTTTGAACATCTATAAAGTCAGGAGGCTGTTCTAGAGGGACCTGAGCTTCTGACCCAGGCTTTAATTATCCTTGTTCTAAAAGGACGTCCTCCTGCCTACCCCAAATCTCTCAGGAACGTAAATCATACTACCAGGAAATAACTGATTAATACTCATAGTGTATTAATCAGGAGTACTTCAGGAATTTCCATCCTTTTTCCTGCCAGGCAGCAATTGCACAGCCATGCTCCAGCTCTCCTAAATCAGGATCTCTAAGGGGGCAGGAGGATGAGAAATACAGTGCTAAAGGGTTTCTACCTTACCACTCCCCTGCTCTCCTGCGCCAGCCACTGTAGCTGGTGTGGCTGGACCCTGATGTCTTTCCCTGTGCAGCTGCGTGCTCCCCCACAGCTGGCTGCCAGCACCCCACGAAGGGCCAATACTGGCCATGTTTTATCCCTGGGCAGGCCCAGCCAAGATAAACAAACAGGCAGGACTTGCATGGCCTCCTCCTGCACCCTGGGAGAGCACTGCCCATGTGGGGGGGAAACAAGATAATATTTATGAGAAACAATAAAATCTACAGTAGTATGCACACCTTGAAATTCTAGGAGCCATGAACTGGAAGAGCACTTCCTGACTCCCTTTGCAATGTGAACTTGCCTGGCCTAGGTGAAGGGAAGATCATGTGTGAGGGCACATACACACACACACACACACACACACGCACACTCACTCACACACGTTGACTGTCTCCTTGGCATTTGCTAAGCTCTCACATGAAGCATCAACAGTCCTAGGAAACTGTACTTACGAACCCTAATACCTCTGGAGCTTGCCAGTATTCCAGGGTCAAGTGCAGACCTTTAAATAGCTGTGGACTACATTCTGACCTCGGAGCACAAACTAGATACAGAAGGATCCAGGGATGCCGGGGAAGCTGAGTTTAGGAGGAAAGCCAAAGCCTGCTCCTCTTACCATCCATGTCCTCCTCTCCTGCCCAGCCTCCCAAACCCATCCCCCCCAACACTCACAAACCAACAGAGCATTAAGTCCCAGAGTGAGCAATTGGGTAAGAGACAGATACTGGTCGAAGCTTTGTGTGTGTGCATGTAGCTGTGCCCAGCACTTGATCTGGGGATGACCAGGAGAGGCGGTGTTATCATTTAAGTCAAGTTTTCTTTGGCACCCTCCTGCATCTCACAGCTTATCCTCTTTGTTCCCATCCCAGCCCTCCTCAGGCACCCTTCCAAGCAGCTCTGTGCAGTTCAACTAAATTTATAGGACACTCCTCTGCTCCACACTGTGCTGAGAAACACAAAGTCACTGTGGTACTAGGTCTGTTGCAAGCCCTGTGACCTTGGGCTTCTCGAGTGACTGTGTTCTTGCCCCACCTTGGAGAAACTGGAACAATGCAAGAAAGATGATGAGGAACTCATGCCCAAATGAAAAGTCTAGTCTTCTCATCAAAACACTGGCAAATAAACCTATATTTGTATGTTTTGAGTTAAAATAAGATGTTTAAGGGGCGCCTGTGTGGCTCAGTCGGTTATGTATTCGACTCTGATTTCGGCTCAGGTCATGATCTCACAGTTCATGAGATTGAGCCCCATGTCAATTCTCTCTACCCCCCCCCCGACCCTACCCCCACTCAAAATAAATAAACATTATTAAAATAAAATAAGATGTTTAAGGCTGGAGTATTTCAATGTCTTAACTCCTCTAACCAATTTTTTCAAGTGACTGATCAGTAATAGCCCAAAGTGAATTTCATGGGAGCTTCTGTGATAGTATCTCAATTCCTATTTTTATTAACATCTACAACGTGTAAGGGGCTAGGGAGACACTCTGCTGGGGCCAAAGGGAGCACATCCTGGAGGGGCGGGGGCTTCAGCCGGGCCACATGCCACCTGTGAGATTCATCCATACTGATGTAAGTAGTTCATCTTCACTGCTGTATAGCAGTGCGCTGAATGAACATAACATAACTTACATGTTCTGTTCATGCTGGTGGATATTTGGGTTGGTTATTCTGAATATGTGGCCCCAAAATTCTTGTACATGTCTCCAGGTATAGGTAGAGACATAGATGTGAATAGGGATATAGATATGGGGAGAGAAAGGGGGGAGAGACAGGAGGAAAAGTGAGAGGGGGAAAGAGAGAGGGGAAGGTACTCTGACTGACTCTAGGGTATATACCTAGGTGTACAATTGCTGGGTGTACAGGTGTGCTTACCTTGCCCCTCACCAGGAAATACCAAATTGTTTTCCTATACCAGGACCAAGTTACACTCATACTGATAAGGTATGAGAGTTCTGGTTGTTCCACATTCTTTCCAGCATTTGTTATTGTTGGACTTTTTAATGTTTGCCTATCTGCTGGATATGAATTAGGTATCTCACTATAGATTTGATTTGCATTTTGTAAATCAAAACTTTTCACTTGTTTGTTGCCCATTTGTGTTGTCTTTCTTGTGAATGCCTGTTTATGTCTTTTGTCTCCTTTACTTTTGGGTGTTTCTCTTCTTGATCCATTTGTGACCTTCATATATTCCAGACACGAATCCTCTGCCAGTTAACATATGTTGCAAATATTTTTCCCAGACTGTGACTTGCCCTTTCACTCTCTTGAAGGTGAATTTTGATGGACAGAAATTTAACATTATAATGTAGAAATGTGCATTAATAATTTCCTTTATGTTTCTGCCTTCTGTGGCTTATTGGAAATATTCTTCCTTATCCTGAGTTCATAAATTTACTGTGTAGTTTCTCCTAAAAGATTTTTTAAATTGTGCCCTTTATAGGGGTATCTGGGTGGCTCAGTTGATCAAGCATCCAACTCTTGGTTTCAGCTCAGGTCAGGATTTCACAGTTTGTGGGATTGAGCCCCACATCAGGCTCTGTGCTCTTACCTTGGTATTCTCTCTCTGTCTCTCCCCTGTTCACGCATGGGTGTGCACACGTGAGCTCTCTCTTAAAATAAATAAGTAAACTTAAACAAATAAATTGTGCCTTTTACATTTCAAATTTCATTCTATCATGAATTAATCTGTGTTTGTAGTAAAAGTCCATATTCTTCTTTTTCTGTATGAATGGAAACCAGTTTTTCAGTACCATTTATGAAATAGGCCACCATCACTCTTGCCTATCTGTTGTATCTTCTCTGTCATATT
Source organism: Panthera uncia (assembly GCF_023721935.1). Classification (NCBI taxonomy): domain Eukaryota; kingdom Metazoa; phylum Chordata; class Mammalia; order Carnivora; family Felidae; genus Panthera; species Panthera uncia. The sequence continues at coordinate 64,474,819 of NW_026057578.1, forward strand.
TGTGTGTGCATGTGGGTCTGTTTCTAGGCTCTTCCATTCTACTGGCCTATTTTTATATACTTGCCCCAATAACAAAGTTCTAATGTCTATAGCTTAATACTGTCTTGATATCTGGTAAGGTATCTTTTCTTTCTTAGAAATATCTTATCTATTCCTTGCTCTTATCTCTTCCCTATAAAAATGTTTAAATGGCTTGTCATGTTTCAGAAAGAAGCCTAGTAGGCAGTGTCATGGGTAAACAGAAGGAGCAGGAAGGAGCATCTACATTCAAAGCAATGAGGGCCACTTGGGGTACAGTAGGGTCTGAACCACGCAAGGTGGTGCCAGTGACCAGACAATATCTGAAGTGCAGGGGCCAAGGCCTCTGGGGGCCGGAGCAAGACCACCTGGTGTGGGGAAGCTCAGCCAACGTCAAAAAATGATGAGGCTGTCCTGTTTATTTTTATCAGTCCAGTGGTCCCGGGATGTCATAAAGGTACTAAACCTCTCCTGTAAGCCTCCTTTGAGGGGGTTTTTAAGGAACTGGAATTATTTATTATGAAAAAGAAAAACTAGAAGTGACTTAGCTGTTCATCACTCTTCCAGGATAAGGGTATCAGGGAAAATGGAAAAAGAGGCCAGAATTGGGGACTCAGATTCACAGGAATCAATTATTGTCCCAAAGAAATAAACCTAACTGAAAGCATGGCCCTGCTCGTTTTCTCCCAAAGAGGATGTAGATGGTTCCAGTACAAATCTGTGCCCATTACTGGGTTGGTTCATTGGTTGGTTGGTTGGTTGGTTGGTTGGTTGGTTTTTTAAGTAACACTTATTGAGTATTTTACTATGGGCCTAGCTCTCTTCTAGGCATTTACCAGGTATTAGTTGATTTAAATCTTCCCTACCCCCTGCCGTGACCCAAATCAACTCAGAGAAGTAGCCAACTGATGATTGATCAGTTGGCACATTCCCACGAGGAACAGAACATTGAGGGAAGTTGAAGAGTTCCCTTTGTGTACAGACCTTTGACAACCACTCCTCAAACTGGTCTTTTGAACATTTCCTAGTGAATCTTGTTTATTGGACCTACCCGGGGGAAGTGTAATGCCAGGAGTCAGGTTATGCAGTTTAAAAACAAAAAGGAACAGGATTATGGTGACCCCGTTTTCTCTGTGGAGGCCGAAGGAAGGAAGGAAGGGGATGAACAGGAAAAGGGTATTCTAGAACAGAATGCCTGGAGTAGCCATTACACCCTCGACAGAGGTTGTGTGAACAAGACTTGGCCCCTTGCTTCAGCTCAGAAAGTCCATGGTATCAGATGCCAAGTATTGGCATCAAGGGTTTTCCAACAAGAAGGCAGTGCCTCAAATCCTTTGTGGAACAAGACAGGTTATAAATAGATCTATAATTTTTTTTTTTTTAACTAGAAGGCAACAGGCTTAGCACAGCTATTCTTCCCTTTTGGTTCTCCTCCCTGCACCGCTTTGCCTATTACATCCCTGCTACCAGGCAGATCTACCCGCCTCCTAGCCAATCCGCTGCAGCAGCCTCAGGAGAGCCAGGGTGGAAACTGGCTTCTATTTCGACTTCAGGTTGTGACCTTGCTTGTGGAAAAGAGTAAATCTTCCTATCATATCTCAGGCTAATTGGGCAGGAGGGAGAGGAGACTAGAATTTATTGTACAATTTGCCACCTGCTGACTAGAACTGTAATGTATCCATTTTAGAGGCAGGCTCTGATTTTAGTGACAAGCTAATGAGAAAGAGGATGTGGGCTGGGTTTCTGGGACATGTAGTGAAGACCTGCTCACAGAGCTTTTAAGTACAAGATCAGAAGACTGGTACTTTACAGGCCAAGTTATATGTGGCTTGTGGTGTGTGCGTGTAGTGTGTGTGTGTGTGTGTGTGTGTGTGTGTGTGTGTGAAAGGGGGGGGGAGAGATATTGACTTCATCTATCCTAAAAGATCCAAAAGCATATGAGCATACAGGGGATTAGAAATTATTTAGCCTAGTGCATCTTGAGCTTTCTTGTATGTCAGAATCACCTGGAGGCTTGCTAAGCACAGATTACTAGGTCCCACTCCCAGAGTTTCTGACTCAGTAGTTCTGGGGTGGGGCCTGAGAATTTGCATTTTTTATAAGCTGCCAAGTGGCTGTGATGTTGCCAGTCTGAGGATTGTGCTCTGAGGACCGCTGATTTCTCCTGATGTCACATATGAGGAAACTGAAGCCCAGCAGTTAATGAAAGTACATGTCCAAGGGCCCACAACTGGTTATTGGCTAGAACCAGACTAGAACGGACTCCTCCTGACTCCTAATCTGGTGCTTTCCCTACCTCTGCAGGCTGGCACATGGCCAGAGCGCCAGGGAGGTGCTATTCTAATAATAAACACGTTATCCTTTATGGCTGAAGATTACCAGTCTCCACATTGTTTTCTCTTGCCTTCTCCAGCCCAACATCACTGGCTCTGCTGTCTCAGTACATAAATAGCCTAGCCCAGCCCAGCCCGCTCACCCTACTATCCCGTGGGACTTAGAATTCAGTCTTGTGCCCACAGCCAGGTGCCCACTCCTGCAGTGCTAGTGCCTATTTTACTCTCCTCATATCTTTGCTGGTAAATATGCCACAGATCTGAGGCCTCTGTGGCAACCACTGGTCATGCCTACTGGCCCTGAGTTACAGCTCTTCTTATGTCCTCCATGTTCACCAGAGCTTTGACTGCGGTCTCTAATATCTAATCCCCTTAACCTGCCTAGTACCTAAGTGCCCTGATGAGGCTAGAGCTTCACTCTGACTGACCATCCAATGGTGGGGGACTGTGCTTCTGTTGATCTTATTCCTGGGCTGGAGTGTTGGTCTATACCCAAAGCTGGTGGCTGGGTTCTGTAGGCCACGGGCAAATCTCCTACGTGGTCTCTGCCCATCCAGAGATCTTCTGAGCATTGATTGCCTCTTGAATTCCCTGAGGCTGTGCTCTGTCTGCTAGATTGGAAACCCGAGGCTTGACTTGGTATGATTTTCATGGCCTTGGGATGCTTGCTACCTATTATTGGCACTCGCAGGGCCAGCTTCTACACCGGATTAGTTCCTCAGCCCATCTCACCCTAGCCACATTTCTTCATCTGCCCTGTGAGACCCAGCACAAAGATGTCCCAAAGAGGGCAAGTGCTTAAGTAGTTTTCCCTCGGCATGGGGAAGGGATACAGTGACCCATCCACAATGGTACATTGAGGCCTCTTTTCATTTGGAAGTGATGCTCCAAAGGCATTGCCTGCAAGGAGGTAAGAGTTGGCTACATTATTCTGCATAAAGAATTGGTATATATACCAATATATAACTGCATAAAGATACTGGAGGAGAGGGAGCGAATACAAGAGAAGATGCTAGAAAAGGCTGATGTAGTTTGAGTGACACGGCAGGAAGCTGGAACCTAGGGAGAAGTAGTCAGTTAGAGACTCCCTATGTGGAGTGGCCAGAGGACTTCTGCTACTCAACTCTAAGTTGTCTTCCGTGGGACAATAAGACTTCCTCCCTGGTCCAAATTTTAATACCCCTGCACAATGTTTGTGGGGGTGACACGGGGAGAGAGTGGGACAATATCCAGAAGTGTGGCCCGCTCCACTCACTTCTGCTGAGATTCATGTGTAGCTAGCAGCATTCTGTCTTGATACTAGGTTGTAATCTGCTGGTTCCAGGTGGCCAACACCAGAGGGGTGAGCAGAGGCTAAAAGTGGGGCTGGAAGAAGCAGGGAGGAGTACTAGACACAGAAACAACTGCCAGGTGGACGACTCAGGCAGGAACATGAAACATACCCAGTTGCCAAATGTACTGGAGGCTTTGAAGGCAACTCTTAGGTGCGGTGCTGGGTTATTCTGGGATTCGCTGTTGTTTCACTCTAACCATTTGCGAGAACTAGCCTGATGTGAGACATACTAGATTCTGTTAAATTTGGATCCAATTAACTTGGAATCTGTGCTCCTGTGGTCAGGGATTTAAATTATCTTTTTCTTGTCTATGAAGAAACAAATCCAAAGTAGAGAAAAGATGGTAGGAAGGAGGTTTAGTCTTTGTAAAGGAACAATTCATTCTTGCACTCTAACAAAATGTTTATTGCTCTAGGAAAAAATAATTTGCAATAAGTGCATTGATAGCTTGTAGGGCTTTATGGTTTCAGAGAAAAAAATTTTAAACCCTCAATCCTTTTTCTACAATTTAGTTTGAGGATAGTTCCAAACCTCTTTCTAACCACTCCCTCCCCCTTAAGAGTTTATCCCTTTATTTCTCTCAAGCAGATCTTGCATGGTGAAGAGAAGCTATGAAACGCCAGGTTGTCCTTTTTAAAGGCTCCCCAAAGCATCCTGGAATGGACAAGGTTTCTTTCTTCTCTCCAAATAAGTGTCAATCACCAGGGCTGGAGTGGATGGTCAGGATATGGCAGTGGGAATAGAAGGGGAGGAAAGGGAAAGGCTCTTGCTGAAACCATTCCCTTTCTTTTATTTGTTCCTGGTCCAAGAGCTGCTGCAAGGTGTCTCTCAGAGCACACCTTGGTCCTTTTCCTGAGTAAGCCAAACTTGGAAGTGGCTGGCAGGCCTAATTGTGCCTCTACGGGATCCAAATTCTGCAAGGAGACAGAGAGGTCTGGAGGCCTCTGACTAGAGAGCCTGATGGATTAATTCCAAGCCTTGAGCAGTCCCAAAAAGCTGTCAGGGTGCCTGGGCAGTGTGGAGCCGATCTGGACGATGCATTCCAGATGGTTCGCCTTCCTTCCTTGGGTTTGGGGCCAGTTGGAGCTCCCGGGCGGTCTCCCAAGGTAGACCCCCAGGGAGCTCAGGGCAACTGTCCAGCTGGGAGGGACCAGGCTCAGGATCACTGTGGCAGGCTTGCAATTAGAGGGAAGGGCCCCTCCTTTGTGTGGAGCATCTGGATATCATTTTTCAGGCCATTAAAAACACTAACTCTACTCTGCTAAATGCAGCCAATTCATGAAATGAAAGAAAAGGAAAGAAAGAAAGAAAGAAAGAAAGAAAGAAAGAAAGAAAGAAAGAAAATGAACAAATGAACTCGGAGGACAATTCCAGACCAAGCAGTTGCCCCAAAATGGATCCAAATAACCTGGGGCTATATGATATGGTGAAGCTCAGAGAGTTCCAAAACTCTCTAGTAGGCATCCAGCCACCCCCACTCCCACCTCCCAACTTTCACCAGTTCATGAGCATTGATGCCACCAACTGCAAAGACTCAAGGGCAATGCCAAGGCTTTGCAATATATTTTATTTTTTGGTTTTGTTTTTGCTTTTTAGTTTGGTGTCTTTTTTTTTTTCTTGAAAGAGAGAGAAAGAGAGCATGCGCGAGCAGGGGAGAGGCAGAAAAAGGGGGAGAGAGAATCCCAAGCAAGCTCCATGGCCAGTAAGGAGCCCAACTCAGGGCTTGATCTCACCACTGTGAGATCATGACCTGAGCTAAAATCAAGAGTCACACATTTAACTGACTGAGCCACCCAGGTGCCCCAGGTTTGTTTTTTTTTTTTTTAACCTATGCAAAACGTACAGGCAGATGCAGATTTTCTTGCGTGTACAAGGCTTTCAGATAAGGTTACAGAAACTAAGCGTGAGACAAAGAGAAGGGAAGGAAAAGGGAGAGCACATGAGAATGGAGAGAAGGAACAGACTCCACAAGACACCTGAGAATTCCCAGAAATTCCCAGGCTCCAGGATCTGTGAATCAGCTGTGGCCATGATTGCAAGTTTTACTGTGAAGAGGCGGCCTATTCACCTGTGGTCCTATTGCAGCCACGTGGCTGAATAGCAACCTGAGGTCAAGGGCCAACAAAAAGGCCCTGGGGAAGAGACAAGAGGTGAGGTGTGTGCTTCTGCCCTGTGCCTGTGCATGAGAACTGGGCCCTGCTCTGGGGAAGTCCTGGCTAATGAGGCAGCAGTTCCCAGTGCTGGGGAGCCTCTGGCTTAGCAGACAAGAATTATCACAGAGCAGCATGCAGTAAACAATTCCAAGGGAAAAGAGTCCCTAAATAATGAGGGGACACTGAAGGAGTGAGCAGAACAGGTTGGGGTTATTCAGAAGGAGAAGAGTTGCTCAGAGAGAATACTCAAAAAAATTAAGAGAAAGGAAAGAAGACCTTTCTGATGCAATAGTCACACATAGAGGAAGCCCAGGCACAGATCCCCAAGCATTCCAAAGTCCATTCCACTGCTTTTGGAACTATGCTTTAGTGAAACTATTCTGGACACACTTTCAGAAGGTAGGTATCAGAGAATGAAAATCTTACACATCTGATGACTCCCCCAAAGCCTCTTTGTTTGAGGAGTGGAAACATCTTCGATATATATGTCCCAACTCTGTGAACTACCTATGATGGTAAAAATAGGTTTTCTAAAATTTTCAGCCTAGTCTATGTTGGGAGAGAATAATGACATTTAGGACATAAATATCTACTATAAATATAAGTCATTATATAAAAATAAGCCATGAGTAATCAAAACCATAAATCTATATGCAGACTTGTGGTGACATACCCATACATGTTCCTAATGGCTCACCCTTGCCAGGTCCTCACGTGAGAGTATGGCTACTCCCATAACTCCGAGACCTCATTTGACCCTTGTCCTCCTGGATGGCTCAGCATGCAAATACACAACCTTGAAGCTCAGACCCTTGCCTGTCTTGACAGAACTTTTCTGGGCTGCCAAGCAACACCCCACTGTATGCCAAGGTGTAATTAGTTAAGGTTGATCTCGCTTAAGGCAGCTCTTCTGTGAAATGCCAGTCCTGTTAATAGCTCACCATCAGGCTCTGTGCTTGTCTTCTTGGAGTTGAACCTAAGGTCTAAACTTTAACTTCGTTTATGGTACTGGGACTTTGACAGACTTCCAAATGCCATAAACAATACTCTTCTGAAACTCCTCCACCTCATGATAGTGGAGACGTATCACATGCACCAGCTAATCCTTCAGAAACAATATTGATACGAGTGACAGGCACACACAAAAATGGCAGGCATTTTTACCTCCAGATTTACAGGGAGGTATTTTGATATCATTTCCCAGATCAGGAGACTGGCATGGTGGAGAACTTTCCTGGACTGTATGTTTCTTGCTCACTCGAATTTGAAAGAGAAAGTTTCTCAAAGGGTCCAGAGAAGTGTTGCTCTAATTCTCTACATGGAGCGATGTTAATTGTTCTCATCTTGTCCATACCTGGCAACTGGCCACATTGCTCTTCTGCACGCTTCTTTCCCACTATGTTTGGACCTTCTCCGTGGCATGGCTCAAGTTGAATGAGAGAGCCCAGGATTCTCCCAATCAGAGGCACCTGATACTGGCCCCAACTTAGCTTACCTGGGGAACAGCAGCAATCAGTGCAGTGCCTCTCTGCCCAGCCCCAAAGTCTTGGCCACTGAGTCCTCACTTCCTTTCCTGGAACCGCCTGTGAGCGTTACTTGAGATGGTGGCTCCAGTGTTTGCCTAGGAAGAAGATGCCTGTGGAAATACTCCATGATGAAAACTGGAGCCCCTGAGGCTCTGCTTCATAGGGGTTTGGTCTAGATTTTCTAGGATAACTCACCGCACTGGTGGAAATGAGCTCATCTCATCACTGACCTGACAGATGGCAATGACTTTGGCCAGGAGTGCCAAGAAAAACTCCCCAGAAGACTGCTACTCCTTTGTGGCTTTGGTGGCAGTGCCGCGTGGATGGGTCTGTCCGCCAGTAACCTTCTCATATCCACAGAGTGTAAACATCAAAAGAAGCCACACTCCCTGGGATCTGCAGAGGGGATGTCTCCATGGGTGTCTGACCTGATTTGAGTCAGTGAAGAATCTGTCAAACCAAATCTTATTTGGGAAATGTGTGGCTGTTCTTAGACTCTGACCTGGTAGAGAGTCCATCCTGGAACCTAAGAGCTGAGGAAAGTTGGCTGAAAATAGCAAGGCTCATCCAAGAAGCTGTGATGGAGGCACACCCATCCTGCCCTGGTGGCTGGCCGCCAAAGTAGATTGGCTCCAGGTGAGTCACTGGCAAAGAGCACTTCTTCCTGTTCTGCATCAGCAACCTGTGCACGGGTCATGAGCTGCTGGAGCAAGGGCATGGTGTAGAACTGGAAGGACACCAGGAGGCTTTTTGCAATCTGATGAGATTCCTGGGCTCAAAGAATCTTCCATCTAGTCTCCTACTTCCAGGAGGCTTGCTTCCCTGGCTTCACGCCAGGTGCAACGATGGGCTTCTCGTTTGATATGGAGCAGCTATTTCCACATCCCCTCCGTCCATGCCTCCATCCAGGAGACTTTATTGTATTGTTAGCTGACCCGAATGATCACAGGCTGAGCTCCCTGCTCCCCCACTCACACAGCTTCTTTCAATTGTAAATGAGAAATGAGATTATCCTGAAAAGTACTCTAGGTAGAAAGTACACACATTTGTTACCAGGAGTATCTAAATTTACTTTAATCTGTAATGAGTCCCGTTAGGGGGAAAAGCAGTTTTACTCTTCCAAGAGTTTTCTTTCTGATTGTTCATTTCACCCTTGTAACCCTCAGGGCCACATAGTCCAATTACCTTCATTCCACAGCTGAGGACAACACAGCCCCATTGTGAGACGCTTAAAGGAGTTCAGAGAATTGGTGACAAAGCCGATGTCTGGTCTCCCGCTTTTCACTCTGGGGTTTCTTTCTACCAATCTTCCTTAATTTACTTATTCAGTGTAGCAATGAAAACGAAAAAGTTCCTACCACGTGCCATGGAAGAAACAGGTTTCTAGTCTTCTCTCCCACAGCCCGCCCACACAAACCATCTGTCCAGCCACACCAAAACAGCATCGTGTTTTCTGCCTCTGCACCTTTGCTCCTGCCATGTCACTTGCTTGAACTGCCCTCCCCCAATCCTCTGTGTAACAAAACTTAAGCATCCTTTAAACCCAAGCTCAACTGTCCTCTATTCTCCATTGTCCTCTTGATTATTGCAGCAGGAAATAATTTATCTTGCTGGGATGCAGTTAATTTAAAAAATGCAATTTCGATGCTATCATATACTGCTCTGGATTATAATTTTTTGCAAGTGAATTTTATCTCCCCAAGTCAACTGTGGGCCCAGAGGAGGCAGAAACTCTGATCCCCACAGTTTCTTGCCTATAGTAGCAGCTCAGTATTTACCGAATGAGTAAGTGAGACACGGGGAGGTTAAGTGGATTCTCTAAGGTTTCACAGTATTGGGACTTGAATTCAAAACTCAGAATCTGATCCTCATGTTCTGTCTACGAGGTCATGCTGAAAGTAACACTGTTTCCACTGTGATGAGCTTCTCTATAGATCAAAAAAGGTTGAAAACAGGCTATTTCATACGGCTCAATCTAACAATGCACATTGAGCTGTTCAGAAAGAACAGAACAGTTTAAATGGTTGGGCTTGAAAAACTCAACTTCCTATGCTGTTTCTAGCATGAAATGAGTAGCCCTCTCCCAAAGATGCCTCCTCCTTTCATCAACTTGAACAGATTATCACCTTGAGTCAATTTGAGAATAAAGTACGGCGGTCTTTAGGGTGCCTCCGTGGACCACACGAAGTGGAGGATGAGAGAGTGATCCAGCATTGTTGTCTGTCAGTCATCCCTGTGCTATCTCCATCAGCACTGACTAAAAACATTCTGTCTGTCCATGCAGGGCTAGATGATGAGGGTGAAAAAATAACACAAAATTTCTACCCTCATGGGATGCCAATCCAGTAACCATCTATGGCTACTGTAAATAACTTAAGTAAAAATCTTAAATTTACTAGACTTTGTTTCTCATCCTTTCTTTTATCTGAAGAGCTGAATTAAGGGTAGGACTCCAGGCATCATTCTATAAATGAAATGGAAGCCCAATCTGTATACTGAAATATAATAAAATAGAGACACTTATGCTTACTCAGAACACCTCAGGAAGCTGTTTGGGGTGGGAAATTTCCAAGGTGCTGCTGAGGCCCCCAAGGGGGCTGCTCAAAGAACAACAGAAGTTCACTCACCTGCCATCAAAGAGGTTTGGGGTGGGGTTAACAGCAGACCTCTTCTGCTGAGCACAGGGTACAAGTTTGGGTCAGAACTAAATTATTCAAGCCAATGGAAAAGAGGCTGATCCTATCCTCTTTCACCTGTGGTTGTCAGGCTGCCTTTAACTAAATATGAAGCACGTATTTAAAGAATATGGGTTTGAAGCAATACCAGATTGCTATTAAGGCAGCTGTTTGTCTTCGTCTAACCTTGTTTATCTGTGTCATTTCACTTATCTAGGGGACTGGACCAGTCCTTGGGCAGTAGTAGAAACCACAGTGGAACCCAGTCTTTCATCCTGTGCATTAACATCCCATTACTAATAGCAATTAATTCCGTTTGTTTATTTATTAATAATAAATCATTATCTGCACTGCTGAAATGACTTCCTTATCCAAATTAAACATCCAGATATTAGGTCAACAACATCAGTTTTCTGAGGGCCATACTTCTTCGAGGTATAAAAGAGATTCAACAAATCAAAGACCAACAGCCTACTTCCTACCAGGCACTGTGCTAAGTACTGGATGTCCCAGCTGGTAAGACCGAGTATCATTCATTCAGAAGACTACTCTGATAGACAAGTCAAGAGATGTTTTCGTGGAAAGATAAAACTAATCTGCAGGATATCATCTTTACAAAATTATAGCCATATCCTAAACAGCTCAAGCTCACTTTAAAAAACCCATGATGAGTTCTTTCTCCATGCAGTTACCTAAATTCCTATTGCATTTATTTTGTCCATGTCTGTATCACTTCTTTGTGTGACCAATTTATAACTCCAAGAGTAAAGTACAATTTCCTCTTACATGTTCTAAAATTACATCTCTCAAAGTTCAAGGGCTTCTTCTCTCCTTTAGTTTTAGCACTGGATCATCTGGTGAGTCATTCCTGATTATACAGTATATGAACTTCATACTTTCATAAAATTTAATAATGTTCCTATTCAGTTTTTACCCCATGCAGTAGCTCACTAGTCCTCTGGACCTTTTCTAGTTCTTCATGTTTGTATCGATGTGTATGGTTTCCAAGAGTAGGCAATAAGCAGGTGAGCTGTAGGCTACTCTGTTCTATATATATCCAGGTTGATGCCTACCTACTTCTTTAATAATAAACAAGCCAGTTAAGTCACACAACCATTTGTCATCAATCCATGTTTTCTATCCAGACATTTCCTCGCTGTATGAACTTCCCTACTGCAAAAACAAATGAACAAAATAGCTCTACTGCAGCAAACACTTGTCTAGAACGTTCCTTCAAAACTCCTTGTCTGCTGCTGCAATCTCCTCTCTGATTTTGGTTTTCTATCTACACTTAAGCATTCATCTGTGTGTTAAAAGCAAATAAACAAGCAAAGCAAAACAAAAAACAACATATCCCTCCTGTCTCCTGAATAATAGCAAACAACAAACCCTCTCCTTATTCCCCATACACTTCCATTTTCTCTTTAATGCATTTCTACTCCCTCACTAAACTCCATTTTCTCTTCTGCACTGTAGGGGTTCTTTCTCATCTTTTTTTCACAGAGTCTATGTTAAAAAACACAACAAAAAGAAAAGACTTCTCATTCTCTGGCTAACGTGTGGCCACTGCAGTGAGGAGAAAATAGGTCTCATAAGCCAAATAAATTTTAGCAATTAACCATACCTTCTGTGCATGGAACTTAAAAATACAGTTTTTGACGTTTCTTACTTAACATATGTCAATTGTAAAAGTTGCATTTACATAGTTGACTGCTTTAAAACTAGACCCCATAAGGTTGGGTATGATTTAGCATGGCACCTTGTGTGTAGGAAATGGATAGTAAATAATTGATGAGGTTTTACTCTAATAACTACATGAGAACTACTGTACTATCCTGTCGGTTATATTTCTTAATGCAGACATCTGGTGGAAGTTTAGTTAACTCTGTGAGTGTTTTTGATGGATGAATGGAAATCATGTGGTGGATTGATGAGAAATGGATGGAGTGTATAGGTTTCAAGTTTTCAGGGGTAATATTCCCTTTGGGACCTTCCGGATAGCCTGTGGTCTAGCAGTCAGTAGAATTCATATGAATATGATAGCAACACACATATAAATACATTAATTAGTTCTAGAAGTAGATGCTTTTAAGTGTTTCTGTAGTCTGTCTTGAAAGAAGGCAGCAGTGTACCCAATCACTCAGGAAAAGCTTTAACAAAAAAGTAAATGAGAATCAGTAGTACAGGTACTCCAGGTTTTCTTCAATCTTTCACCAAACTGTTGTCCACTCTAAACACGTTTTGTCTAGTTTAGAGAACCATCACTGGCCTTGAAACTCCCCAGAGAAAGCCTCTACTGGGTTTTCATCTTGAATTTTCTAGTGGCAGGTTCAGTGCCAGTTGGGCTGCATGGAGATGCCCTTACACGATCCGGACACTAAGCAGGTGGCCTCATATTTCACTGAATTGGGAGTGAACACAAAATTCACAGGGACAAATGTCAACCCAAGTACAAGGAAGAAGATGACCAAGTCTAATATTCTAAAATACGGAATTAGTCAATGGCTAGGAACACATCCACACATCAGTCTGGAAAGATAAGTCAAACACAGAATGTTTTCTTTTTCCACCTTAAATATCTGCACTAGCTGACTAGACAATACCATGCCCGTTGCTAATTTTAGGGGCCTTGGACTCATTTTTACAGTATAGACATAAACTAAATATGAGGTCCAGAAAAGCTAGTGTTTTTAGAACATAACTAAAAGTCCCTGTCAGAAGCTGCCTGTTGTTAATGAGAAGCCTGTTGGAATAGGGGAATATAATACAAACCAACTGTCCTTCCCAGCTGACTTAGTTTTTGAAGAGACCTGAAAAAACACAGACATGTGATCTGTGGCTTGAGAAATGCCCAAATGAATTCCTCCAACATATTTATATTCAAGCTTGATCCTGCAATGATCTTAAGTTTCTGCTCCAAAGATGCTGTGGCATATGCACCGTCCTCTTGACTGGGCCACTGAAAGGCAGTCCGTCCTCCAGGGGCACCGATCATCTCAGAGTGGCCCACACAGGTTCTATAAATATTCTGCAGAATTTAAGATCCCACCAGCTCTTATTTACAAAGTTCTCTGACACCATTTGCAGACTTATGGCTCAGAATGAAAATGCTTAGGACGTATGGTCTCCTCCCAGAATGTTCACTGTTTTCCTTCTGCTGATTAGAAATAGGAAGTGCGTTAATTTAAAGCAGATGTCCACAGGAAGTACATCGCCCTTCAGGTAATTTGGTAACACCAACCACATTTTCAAGTGGGGAAGAAATTTTGGGAAGATGGAGCAGGTAGCAGCATAGCTTTGACTCTCTCCACGTCCCTTCACAAAAACAGAATCACTCCACAGAAAATCCAAAACCCCTCGAAAATGTTTGCAGTAAAGCTAGGTGACAAAGTATCCCCATGAACTTCAAAACACAAGCAGAAGGGGGTAGCCGCAAGACCAGCACATTATCAGCATCTTGCACAGATGGTTCTGTGCAAGAAGAAGCAAAGGGAAGGCACTGTGTATCCAGGGAAGCTCAAAAATGGCCAACAGGTATTCACTGGAAAGCATGGCAGGTCAATGTGATAAAAACAGCTAAATCTAGGAGAATTTTGTGCCCTATAGTTGGTGACTGCATGGAGCCTTCAGTAAGAAGGACTGAAGAGGTTGAAGTTGTGTAAACCCTATGAACTCTTTAGACCAGCCAGGGCATCTTTTTCAAGATGCCTCCACAGAGGAGGAACTTTTGGGAGCAGAACCAAAATTGAGCTGGACTAGAACAAGAAAGACAAAGGAAGAGAAATTTCAGATAAAAATGGAGAGAAGAACACAGCCAGGAAATCCCAGAAAGCCAGCCACCTTGTTTTTGAACACTTCACAAAAACAAAAGGGACTTCCATGAAGTCTGCTTTCCTAACTTCTCAGTCATGCTTTTGAACTAAACCATGCCTCTTTCTAAAAGGTTAGGAAGTCTAATTTTACATAGAAATGAGCAACAGAAAAGAATGAAGTTCAAATTTCATACAAACATTGTGAGAAAAAAGAAACTAAGGGGCAGAATGATATTTCTACAAACAATGAAGTCACTTCAGAAAGGCAAGTCCTTAAACATTAGGATCAGAACAAGTAACCTATCATTTCAAAATGAAGTGAAAGATATCAGGAAAGTTATACATGAAGGGACAATATAAATCAAAATTAGGAAAAAATCAGAAATGAGGAGACAGAACTCAGAAGAGAATTAGAAATAAAAGAAAAAAGGGTGCCCAGGTGGCTCAGTCAGTTAAGCAGCTGACTTCGGCTCAGGTCATGATCTCACGGTTTGGGAGTTTGAGCCCTGTGTTGGGCTCTGTGCTGAGAGTTCAGAGCCTGGGGCCTACTTTGGATTCTGTGTCTCCCTCTCTCTGTCTCTCACCCACTCACGCTCTCTCTGTCTCTCTCAAAACTGAATAAACGTTAAAAAAAATTTTTTTAAGAAATAAAAGAAAAAATTATTTCAGAAGTAAAAATGAAATTATAAGGAAGGAACACAATAGCAAAGGAATATAACAAATAATTCCTTAAACTAAGTGTAAGGTAAAAATGAGGGGAAAATCTTCCAAATCTATATGAAATGAAGGAAGAAGTAAAAAGGTTCAAGAGATAGTGACCAGTAGTGACAGTAGGCAAAGAAGACCCAACAAACAATAATGGGAGTTTCTGAAGAAGAGGCCCAAGGCAAGAAAGAAGAACAAATATTTCTTTTAAAAATCTTTAAGAAACTTCCTTGAAATAAATTAATATATATTTAATTATGTATTAAATAACTATAATATATTAAATATAAATAAACATTATATATATATTTAGAGCAAATACCCATAGGAAGTCCATAGGGGTAGGTGGGGGGGGGGGAGAGAAAGAGAGAGAGAGAGAGAGAGAGAGAGAGAGAGAGAACTACATATAGAAAAGCATACTGTGTCCCTGAGAATATTGATTCAGAATGATGAACCAAGACATAGTCTAACAAAATTACTGAATTTTAAAGAAAGAGAAAAATTCCTTTGGACATATAGTTTTTAAAAGGCAGTGAATTATTTTTTGTTTTTATTTTTTTAAAGACAATTAGGTTAACATCAAATGTTTCAACAATACTTACGTCCAAAGAAAATGGAGTAACAAATAAATTTAAGATTCATAATGAAACATAAGCTGATAATTTTACATCTAGAAAAACTGACTTTCGGGCACAAAGGACACAAAGTTTTGTCAACATGTAAGGACTCAGGAGATACAGTACCTGTGAACACTTCCTGTGTATCTCCTAGAAAACAAGCTCCAGAGTGACTAGAGACACATCAATACCAAAAATAATGGTGAGTGTTAAATACAGAGCTACTTGAAGCATCAGGATTAAGTGAGGGGTAAATGAGAGTGATTCCTGTGTGCAATGGCTATCCTCTGACAATGTGGATATAGTAAAAATTACTTCTGACCAATAGAGGCAAATGCAGAGAGCAAATGAAAAAAAATGTAACTTTTGGGGCGCCTGACTGGCTCAGTGGGTGGAGCATGTGGCTCTTGATCTCAGGGTCGTGAGTTTGAACCCCACCTTGAGAGTAGAGCTTACTCTGAAAAATAAATAAATAAATAAAAATAAATAACGACTTTTTTTTTTAAATGTAACTTTTAGCAAAATCATATTTGTGGTGGTAGCACTAGTACTATTGTTCTGAACCTGTCGTGGTTATAAAAACCTATGGTACTAAATTCAAGTTGGAAGTATTTAAATGAACTCATGAAGTATTTTCTCTTTACAAACATACAGCTATTTCCCAGCTCTGTCCATTGAAAAGTCTTAGAAACAGTTTGTGCCTAGACTGTCATTTTGAAATACCACTTCCTACTTTAAATTTGAACAAAAACCCAGGGCCTATTGGAGAAGTGGCAGATTTCAAGTCTGGGGCATGAGACATACAGAGTGAGGCTGGAGTATCTTGTCATATCAGATAGCAAGGAAACTATCAGATCACTAACTAGGGTCATGTCAAAGAGATTCAAGTACCAGTGGAAGAGGCCAAAGATGGGACAAATTGATCTGCAGAAAAGATAATGATTGCAATGACTTGAAACTCATAAGATATGCTGAATACATGTATGAATACATGAGTTCATGATGAGTAAAATAAAAAGTCACCTTTGCAGGGTGATGGTAGAGAACATTCCTTATCTTGGAAACTGGTAAGTAAAGCAAAGAATTAAGCATTTACTTTGCCCTCCTATCTGAATGGTACCATTAGGTTTAAACAACTAATAGATGAGAGGAAGTGTCTTACAGAAATATTCTAACTAATAAGTGAAAAAGAAAGAACATAGTTAGAATATTCTGCACCCCATAATAAATGCATGGTTCTAAGCATTGAACATCAGTAATTGCTGAAGTCACAAAGAGAGGCAACTAGACATTACGTAGCTCCTGATGTACCACTCATCATCTTGCCAAAGGAATCAAACCTGAGCCTCATCAAGCCTCCAAATGCAGCCATCAGTTTGCAGGAAATTGGAGGACAAAGGAACAGGCTGAACTGCCTCAAGAGTACATAGTTGGCAACATCCAGGCTGTAGGAAACTCCACTGGTCAAATGCCCTGAGTTGTTCAACAGAGAAATTGAATGGAAAAGAAAAGTTTGGAGGGGAAAACTGTAAGTTTAAAGAGGTATAAAAGATCAGATTTTTTTTTTCAAACAGACAAAACTAAACTATCAGGTTTATGGATGCCACTTGGGTGGTAAAGTCATTTAAAAAAATAGAAGAAAGTGACTTCTACAGAGGTCAGTACTGTGATTAGTTTCAGAGTGGGGGGCAGTTGTGATCATAGAGCACATGGAGGGCTTACGACGTGGCTGACAGTCTGTTTCTTGATCTGGGTGATGGTTAAAAGGGTGCTTGTCTTATAACAATCCATTAAGCTCTGTAACTGGTTTGGTTCGGTTTTCTGTATTTGTATTTTATTTTATAATAAAAAAGCTTTCAAAAAATTAAATGCACACATTCTTTGGCCTAGTAATTCCGCTGTTAGGGGTTTGTCTTTAAGATAACCTCACCAAATGGGGCTCCTGTGTGGCTCAGTCGGTTAAGTTTCTGACTTCGGCTCGTGGGTTTGAGCCCCACCTCCGGCTCTGTGCTGACAGCTCAGAGCCTGGAGCCTGCTTTGGATTCTGTGTCTCCCTCACTCTCTGCCCCTCCCCTGCTCATGCTCTGTCTCTCTCTGTCTCAAAAATAAACACTAAGAAAAAAATTTAAGATAAACTCATCAAAATATGCAAAGATATCTGTATAGATGTGTCCACTGCAGCACTGTTTTTAATAGCTAAAACATTGGAGTGGTGGTGGTGGAAAGGAGTATCGATAGGTGGGGACTAATTGAATAAATTATGGCACATCCCTACAGTGGAATATTATGTAGCCAATAAAAATTAAGATAGGTCTGTATGGGTTCCCAGGCATATCATTAAGTGAAAAAAGGGAAGGTGTAGAACCGTATTATGATGAAACCATATGTATAAACACACAAACAGACACACACACACACACACACACACACACACACACACACACTATATTTGCATTGAAAATACTTGTAATCATATCTAAGAAACAGTTAAATGCCTTACCTTTGAAGCTGAGGTGGGACTGGGGATGGAATCAAAGGGTGAGAATTTACTCACCATTTTATATGCTTTTATACTTTTTAAAATGATGTGTATATTTTATTTTCATGATTTTTTTTAAAACCTAGTTTAAGTTTTTTTTCATTGTGGTCCTTTACAGTCCTCTCAAAGAATGAGTAATAGGCCACAGAAAGGAAGATGTGTTAAAGGAGAAAAGGCAACACTCTCCCTTTAGGAGAAAATGGAGTTGGCCTTTTTTTCAGTAGACTCTCTGAATTGTTAACAAAGATGATCACCAATGGGGGCTGCTTTTGGAAATCCCAAGTGATAAAAATCTCTTTCTTCCCCTTTTGGGTAAAAAAACAAGTTTTTTTTTTTTTTTTTTTTTTTTTGAGAAAGAGAGAGAAAGAGAGCATGAACGGGGTAGGGGCAGAGAGAGAGAAAGAGAATCTTAAGCAGGCTCCCTGCTGATACAGAGCCTGATACAGGGCCTGATCTCACCACCTTGAAAACATGACCTGAGCTGAAATCAAGAGTTAGACGCTAAGCCAACTGAGCCATCCAGGTGCCCTGAAATGCAAGTATTTCTAATGCTCAATTTCTAAAGGAGTGAAATCAAGTGGCTGGCATATCATAACAATCCAGTAAGTTTAAGCCTTTCATTTAACAACTATTTGTTAAGCTCTATGGTACACACTGGGAATACAATAGAGAACAAGACAGATAAAATCTCTGCCCTCATAGTGCTTACATCCCAATGAAATGTGTGAAAGAATATTTCCTTCATTTATTCAAACAGTTTGCCTATTGGCTAAGATGATCTGGGCTACGCATTGCCATATAAATGATGTAAACGAATAAAGCCATTTGCTGGTCAATAAAAGAGACAATGGAAATAAAGATTTCTGGAGCATTTTTGTCCAAAGAAAGTATTTTTGGTCTTGAAGATGACAGCCTATTATTTCTATGCTATAAAACTCAGGGAAGAATAAAATAAGTTGAAGTATGTGGCAGCTCTTAAGATGGCTCCCAATGATACTACTTCCTGGTTTTCACGCCCTTAGTTTTTTATGTTTACTTATTTATTTTGAGAGAGAATGAGTGAGAGAGCATGGGGGAAGGGCAGTGAGATAGGCAGAGAGAATCCCAACCAGGCTCTGCACTGTGGAGCCCTACGTGGGTATTGAACTCAAGAACCATGAGATCATGACCTGAGTCGAAGTCAAGAGATAGATGCTTAACCAACTAAGCCACCCAGGTGCCCCGCACACCCTTATTTAATCCCCTGCCCTTGAGTGTGAACTAGTCTTAGTGACTTGATTCTAATAAATAAAATACTGCAAAAGTCAGTACTAAGATTAGATTACAAAAGACTAACTTCCATCTTGTACATTCTCTTGGCATTCTGTCACGCACTGGCTCTGAGGGAAGCCAACTGCAATGTGTTGGGAGCTGTGGAGAGGCTCACGTGGCACAAGGCACCAAACTGACAGTATTTGGCTAATATACAGTGAGGAGCCGAGGTCCTCACTCCCACTGCACTGAGTGAGCTGGGAGACGGATCTTCAGCCCTGTTGGTGGATGCTTTGATTGCAGTCTTGTAAAAGACAGAGACCCTCAGCAGGAGAACCCAGCTAAGCTGCGTGGGGCTGGATCCCTCACAGAAAGAACCTGTGCGATAACAATGTTGCTGTTTTGAGTTCTAAGTTTTGAGATATTAGTTACACGACAATAAGTAACTAATACGGTTGACTAAGCCCCATTTCCCTTTGTAAGTGGACCACATGAGGCAAGACAGTTGCCTTTGAGAGCACTGTCTGTCACATAGGGTGGACAGAGTCATGCCACGATGGTTTTTAGCGAATGCACACCACTGTGCCACTTTGCTTCGTCTCAGCTCCTCTCCAGGGAGCTGACCTTGTCTCTGAAGGCTCTTCTTGCAAAATGGCTTTTGTTACACATTGATTTTTGTTATCTGTTCTGGAAATGAATTTTTTCAGCTTCGTATTTTATTTTGAAACTGCAATTTGCAAGTAATTTAGTTAAGAATCATCCCAGACTCCAATTTATTACTTTATACACTTATTATTTTCTGTACCCCTCTGCTTTTCTCCACTGTCTGCATTCTTCTACCTTTCTTTAGTGCTTTTGTTAATTCTTCCAGCTTTTGGTTGAAGCATAAGAATCCACTTGAGTAAGACCTCATATTGCTCCTATATTGCAACATCCTTTTCTTTTCTTTCTTGGCTGGAACTACATTTCTTATTTTATAGTCATTGCTCTGAAAGCTGGTGGATGACTTCCTTTTATTTCTTATTTAATTAAGAAAGAATGAATAAATTCTACTTTTAGAGATAGACCACATGACTACTTTTAGTAGTTTCTATTGGGAGAAGAATAGTTGAGTTATGGTTTCTAGAATTTTCAGAATACTTAGTTCTTTGAACAACATAGGTAATTCAGATTTAGGAGGTCTTAACTTAGAGGGAGGCTTCCTCCCCTCACCCTCCGAGAATGTTGATTCCTTGGATATATGAGAGGATTTACAAAGATAAGAGGAAAGGGAACATTGGGGGTACCATTTTACTTTGTTTTCCAAGTTCTGAGAAAGACTATTAGGCATGAAATATGAAGAGACCCAAAGATTATTTTGACTGAATCAAGAATATAGACTCTCTAAATTACAAACCATCGTTATCATCATAACAAAACAAACAGAAAATACATTTTCTCCTCCTAAAATATTTAAAGAGAAAAGCAAGCCATAGCAGAAAGAACATGGCAATTTATGGTTGCTACCAAGAAAAACACACATGAGATCATGTCCAATAAGTGCTTTCAGAGATCCCAAAAGCTGGCAGCTTGTTCTGGAAGGTTTTCACTTGCACTAATATTTTGCCCCTTTCTAATTATGGCACAGTCCTGAAGCAATAAATGTACTTTTCACCAAACAGCAGTAGTAACGACAAAGACAATTGCATAAAAGATCTTTCAATGTTTATTTTGTTCTGTTTTGTTTGTTTTGTTAGCAACTTCAAAAAGGCACATAGCCCCCAGAGAATCCTACCGGAGACCTGGTCTTCTAGCTACGTGGTGTTACTTGGCGCTGCTCCTCAGGGCAACACAGACGTCAGATATGTATACTTGGGGATGAAAGACACTCCTTTCCAGCTCTAGAGAAAACATGCAGGGATCTGGGAGGAGGTACATGCTGTTTTTCAAGGTGCCGCCAGCCATTCTCAAGCACCCCAAATGAGAAAACATGGAGACCAGAAAGGGCTGGTGTGGAAAAGGGAATGATAAGCAGGGCTGGCAAAAGTAAACCCTCCATGAATTCAGCCCCAAGAAAGTGGATTCCCTATGGTGTAGAAGAGTTGTTAATACTTAGCTTTAATAGATAATAAACTAATGGTCACCTTACCTTACCACTGATGATTCCCTAGAGTCTTGAGAGTATGATAATTCAATTTAAACTTGGTGCATCTGTGCTGTAGGGCAGACAGGAAATCCACCTCAGGTCAGTGAGAAGTATCTTTCATGCACACACTGAGGGCTCTGGCAGGGACCAGGCATCTTTAGAAGCAAGAATATCTGGTGGCCCTTACCCCCACATGGGTAAGTCCCAAAATGCATTTCTAGAAAAGGAGGGCTCTTCGGCAAAGACACAGCCTCCCCGAGGGATACATAGTGAGGGGACTGCCCCTCACATAGGGCAACATCCTTGCTGCTTCTGGGAGAACAGATCTTTTTAGTCTGGAAAATACAACTTTCCTCAAACCCTACTCTCCTCATGGGTTTATCTGGAACTAAAGCTTATAAGTCCAACCCCCAAGTCTCTCCTGAGGTAAAGGCATGTAAGCCAGCCATAATGGGAGAGAGAAAAGGAAAAATACAGAGACAGAACATAAACCAACATCTCTCAAAAGTTTCTCTCACCAAATTCCTTTCATCTTAGTGTCTATTTTGGAGTCAAGGAAACCGAGACATGGGCATCATGACTGACAGCCTACAACCAGTTACCGACAGAGCTGGCTCCTTCTGCTGTAGCCCGTGCCTCTTTGCTTTTCTAATTTCCAATTTCTCTTCTATTTGAAATTGCCCTTGCTAATTGGCACTTTGAGTTTCTGCACCTAGAGTCTTAGACATATTTGGAAACTTCTTTTAAACATGTTGATCCACTCAGGGTTGAATTATTTGTGACAGCAAGAATAACTCCACCCTGGGGCATTATCCAGCAGGATGAGGGATTCAGAGATAAATCATGCAGTGTTCCATTCTTTCTGGCTCTTGATGTTTTCACACAGGAGAAATTTGCTTTTGTTTCCTGGGAGTGCGCAGGCCTCAAAAGACCAGCGTAAGGGTGTCTGTGGAGGGAGGAAGTCGAAAATTCCACAGACACCCTTAGGATGACCTTAGGGAACCTGATTCCTCTTAGGGCAATGATGTATGTGGAGCGGGTGACTTGGGAGGGGCAGGTTAATGAGTTATTTTTATGTACTTAAATCTTAGGTCCTTGGCATCAGCTGGCAAGGCCATATCCTCCCACTGTCTCTGAAAGTCACTGTTCAACTGCATCTAGGCAAGGAGGAGAGGAGAGAGTGCTATTGTATGTAATTTTAAGAGTCATCATCACTGTATCAATGTGCAGATGACATGTTCCAGTGGGCAGTGCGGGAGTGAGCAAGATTGTCCAGCTGTCTCATATGATACAGGCATGGTCTAATACTTCCTCATGTTCTTTCTTCTAATAATGAACTGCAGAGAACGAGATGTACTGTTGTGCTTTATAATTCAGACAGACAATACAGGTATTGGCTAACGTGGTTTGACACGATCAGCTGCCTTTTTTTTTTAAGCCAATCTGGCAGGAAAGCATTAGACTATTGTGGGAGTTGTACTGGCCCTTCCAACAGTCCGTTAATCAGCAGCAAGATAGCCAAGGGACCACATTACTTCTCTGTAGCACAAAAAGGTTGTGGTTGTGAGTGGGCTGAGTGGGAACAAAGTTATATCATTCCAGTTCTAATTGATTAATGCTGAAGTCACTGCTAAATAATGATTACCAGCCCCAGGCTCCACAAATCATTCAGGGGATGAAGGAGGACTAAGTTAAAGAAACTTGGGCCAGTGAACATGGATTTTTCTTGCAGGGGTGGGGGTGGGGAGGGGCAGAGGTGTGGAGACGAGGAAGTAGGAAAAAACTGGATCTGACTGAATAAACAAAAAGAACTGCAGTTGGGTTTCTCGTGGTCCCTCGGGCACTTCCCTTCCTCATGCTGTTGCCTTCTCTCCCTGCCTCTGCAATGCCATTTCTCCGCAGTCAGATTAACTCTGAGCACTACCATCACAAGTACGGTCTTCTAGCACCCTTGGGCCCCTCCCTCTAGACTCCCCTATCTAGCCAGATGGAGTTATTGCCAACTCCAATGATTTAACCCTCCCATCTCTAAGGCTTTCCTACCCAAATTCCGTAACTCCCCCCAATCCTCCCGATTACTCGTTTCCAGCAAAGTACATTGCATAGTGTTTCCCTTGTCCTTTTCTCCCTGTATCTCTTTTTCACAGCTCCCATGTCCAAGTATGCTCATGCATGGAAAGACAATATTCTTCTACTTAGGTTAGATGACCTTTTCAAAAATGTTTGGTGTCTTTCCACTAATCCTGGACACAGAGTAGGTAGGATATTAGAGTTTTGGACAATATCAATTTTAAAGATTGCTTTTTTGTTTGTAGTTCTTTGAGACATATCCAAACAACTAACGGGGAGGAAAAATTTTAAGTTTTCAGTGAGCTTTGCTTGCTTTGGTGTCAGCAACCTCTAATGCTGTGTCTTGCCAGCTTTCCACTTGGTGGAAGGTGCTTCCTAAAGATGCACTTTTGTGAAGTCAGAACCAGCACAGACTGAGCCAAATCCTGATTAAAATTCTTGCTGGCTTCTCCTTATGCCAGGATAGGCCTGTGTTTCCACTTGTGGGAAATATATCTGCCTGTCAATGTAAAAGAACACCAGTACCTTTTTGATATTACAAACTCACAGTGTTCCTCTTCAAGAATGCCGGCATTCATAATTTTTAAGCCTCAAACTTTCAAGAAATGGAAGCAACTGAATTTCTCTGCATTTTTAAGTAGAAATGGTAATATTACATAGCTAGAAATTTCTATAAAATATGGATTGGCAACAACATTATTTACACTTTCAAAAATGGGTTCCTGCTAAATTTATGCCTGTGTATCAGTCACAAGCTATGTTTCTAATACATTCTTTTACTTGAACGTACTTTTTTTCTTATCCCAGAAATTCTGAATGATTGCTACGCTGCAGAAATTTACAGAAGTTTGAGATGAAATGAAATGTTTCAAAACTCAGGTAGACTTAAATTATAATGTATTACTGTGAAGAAAACACTCTCAGCTGCAACACCTCTTATAGGAGAAGTTTTTAGATTTTCTAGATATGACAAAGATTTATGAGGTATGATTTTGCAAGGAAACAAAGCATTTTGGCAGAAACTCTTTTTTTTTTTTTTGTAGGTAAAATAAGAAATCACAAGAGTAAGTACAAGAACGTCTGTGGAAATCATCTGTTAACTGAACAAACGAAATCCATTAAACTCTGGAAAACCAAATACGCATGTTTGTTATTCACTTTCTAGTATTAAGTTCTTTTTATTTTCCTACAGAGTTATGGGGTCTATTATTTTGGAAATGTGCTATTTTAACATGGGGTGTCAATAATGTGGTCCTAGTAATATGGTAGAGAGGGCACTGGATTAGATACCAGATGGCTTGGGTTTCCTTCTCATGCTGCTACTCACCAGGTTTGTGATTACAGCCATTTCTCCTCAATACTTTGGACCTCGATCTTCTCATCTGTTCAACAAAAATAAGAAACACCTGATCTCCTTGCCTCTTAACATCATTGTGAGGACCAAACAAGGTCCTAGTTGTTAAATCACTTTGAAACCGTAAAGTGGTATATACAATTCTACTCATTATCACCTCAGAATTCCTCTCAGATTATATTGCCTCAAATGCATTATTTAGGAAAAGTACAAACTTGAATGCCATATGGAGTCCTTGTTGACACTGCAGATGTTGGTTAATTTTAGATTCTAAAAGAACAAAAGAACAGAAGCACTAACCAAGCAAATTAGCCTCTCTTTAGCTTTTTCTTCGAAATCTCCTATTATACAAATACCAAACTAAAAATGGCAGGCTAAATATTATAGAAAATTACATCATTTGAACCATTGAAATTCTGTATATCCAAGCCCTTTTGCAGAACACAAATTATTCCCTCCAAAGCACATTGCCAATGAATTTAATGTTATAAGATAAATTACGGCTATTTCTTTGAGGACCAAGTAAAAGAATTTTAATCTTAAGCTTTAACGTTAAAAAACACAATGTCAGTGAAATGTATAAGTCAGAGAAGAGTCACAGAAAGGTATGAAATCCATTTTAGTAGTTGTAGTCTCTCTCAAACTAATCGAAAACTAAACTAAGCTCAGCCAGCCTTGGGCTCTGATTTTGAAGACCACATTTACAAGTGGGAATTTCTCTGTAGAACAGGTGTGACAGACGTGCACATGACAACTGCTTTCACAGCTCCATTTGTTTGGGAAGACCTGTCCTCATGGGCCTCGTGTGTACCATCTGTAAGACATCTCTTTGCACCTTGTCAAATCCAATGTCCTCCTTACACATGCAGAAGCAAGAGGTGTCTTCATAAATTGTATACGGATGGCATCTGTCATTCTTTTTGTTTGCATACAATCAACTAACAAAAAAATATTTTGGAACAAGCTGAACATTTTGTGTTGTGAAATCTCACTTATTTAGTTATTTTTATGTATTACATATAAATCTATATGTATTTATTATGGAAGCAATGAAACAAAAAATGTTTCCTATCAGAACATATCCATTAGATTACCTGAAGCAATTGAAAAATGGTCCTGTGACTATTCTGAGCCTAGATTTTTTTTTAATTGAAGTATAGTTGATGCACAATGTTATATTAGTTTCAGGTGTGCAACACAGTGATTTGACAAGTTTATACATTATGCTGTGCTCCCCACAAGTGTAGCTACCATCTGTCACCATACACCGCTATTACTATACATTGACTACATTCCTTATGCTGAGCCTAGGTTTTCAATAACATTTTTCCAGAAAACTGCTCACTGAGTTTTAGCACCTCAAGATACTGACAGAATATCAGTCTAATCAGAAATAATTTTCAAACAGAGACCATAAATGTTTTACCTATAAAATGCATGTTCCTCTAAAAGAGGCAAAATGTTTCAAACTATATTCTAATAATTTGGCCAATACTATGTGATATGACATTTCAAAGTGTGCTGTGATGTGGACTGGAAATATTAAAAGCAAATCCAAAGAGTAGATTTTATAACGCTGCTTATTATGGATACAGTCTAGGCTGATTATTTTAGTATTAAGTATACTATTAATCGCCTCCCTGTCCTGCCCATATGCCACCTCTTTTAGCACAGAAGGCCTAATAAGACAGGTGCAACTTGATTCCGTGTTACATAGTTTTCTCAAACTGGAACAAACATTAACCCCCCCCCCAAGTATTTTTCCTATGTGAAGAACTTGGGATTACTGCAGATGATTATAGACCTGAACCAAAAATGGATTCAAACAACTTCATTCATTGCTGAAACTGAACTGAAATTGACCCCCCAAATAAATTGGCTTAATTCCCTATAAAAGCAGTATGAATCAGGTTGCCATCTGTTCCCTTCCTTCTTTAACTTCACCAGTGGGCTGGGTTTAAGCACAGAACTGGAGGAGTCCTTGGGGGAAGGGGAGGAGGACTCTGGCTTGGTATTTAGAAGGGTATGCTGCAACGGTAGAGTCACTCCAAGTGCGAGATTCTCAGGAATCTGAGAATTAGCTGGGGAAATCATGTAATCTGTCAAACCATGGAAACAACAGGAGTTTAATTTGCCTAATTTTGTTAGAAGATATTGCATCAACTAAAAATCCTTTGCATGCCAAAGATGAAAAATGTAATCCAAACTAACTTAATTTAAAAGGTAAATTTATTGGTTCACGTAACTGAATAATTTAGAGGTTCTGGTTCAGGTGAAGCTTGCTCTAAGGTTCAAACAGGGTGACCTAGGACTTCATTTCTCTCTCTCCATTTCTCAATTCAGCATATTCAATATTGGCTTCATTCTTGGGCAAGGTGTCTCTTCATGTAGCCAATATGGATGCAAGCCACTCCATGGAGTACTTGCCTCTAGGTTCAAATTCAGAACCAACTTTCTAGTAAGTCTAGAATGGATTACTGTGGTCAGAGGAATAGGATATACTAGATGACCTAGACTAAGGTCATATGTTACACTTCTGAAGCAGGGGGGTGGAGACATCATTCTTTTCCCCAAGCCCAGGGACTAAGAGTAAGGGAGGACCATAGTCCCCAGAACAAAATGAGAGGGTGGTTAGTTGAATGGATGTTCTGTACAGATACTCAGGGATCAGATGCACAAATAATGTCAGCAAGTATTATTTTTCACTTAAGAAGGAATTCTGCTGATACAAAAGGAACAAAAATATGAATGAGATTTACTATTATTTAGAGATGATACAATTGTCTACCTGGAAAACTCAACGCCAACCAAAATCCAAACAGAAGTTTTTAAAAGTTGACAACTGTCATAACTTTCTTATGGAAGAATAAATGTGAAGAGAAGAAAAAAGAAGGAGGAGGAGGAAAGGAAGAAGAAGAAGAGGCTACAGCAGTGGCAGGATGGGGAGGGAGGAATAGTTCTGATTACATCTAAAAGAGAGACCCCACGTCTTACCAGCTAAGGGGAAAAAGTAATGGCCAAAAGGAAGACTGTAGAATTTTTATGTGAGACATTTTAAAAATGTAAGATAATTTCAACTAGAGCTGGAGCTAGGTGCTCTTCACAGAGACTAGACAGTTCTACAATTTGTAGGTTTTGTCATTCCTAAGGGAAAGAGCTTTAGAGTTAAGAAAAGCTTTCTGGATGGCTATTTGCTGTAACTTGTCAACTTCATGGTTTATTTTTAACACTCTCTCTCATGCTATATTATACAAAAACAAAACACCTCCACATACATGGAACCAAACTAAAGAGAAGCACTACGTGGAAAAATAATTTTATTTTCTAATAATGATAGTAATACGGTAGTCTAATTTCTTCAGATATATATATGGGTTGTTGTTTTTTTTAAGGCCCACATCACTCGTGCATATTTCTGCATCTATATATGTTCTCCCAAAGATTTCAGGTAGATTAAGTGCCCTAGGATTTTTCCATCCTGGTCTCATATACCTGGAATATAATAAATAAGAAAAAAGTCTTGCGGGGGGTGGGGGTATTATAAAAATAGCATACTTACTTTAGATGGCCTAGTTATAAAGCACATTTACCAAAGCCTATATGTTTCACCAAGACCTTAAACCTATTTTCCAAAAGCAACTATGGAAAAATGAAGAATTACTAAGAGAAATGAAAAGAGATGGTAGGGGAGCCTGGGTGGCTCAGTCAGTTAAGCGTCCAACATCAGCTCAGGTCATGATCTCATGGTTCATGAGTTCAAGCCTGTATCAGGATCTGTGCTTTCAGCTCAGACCCTGGAGCCTGCTTCAGATTCTGTCTCCCTCTCTTTCTGCCCCTCCCTGCTCACACTCTGTGTCTCTGTCTCTCTCTCTCTCTCTCTCTCTCTGTCACAAAAATAAAGATTAATTTAAAAAGAAAAGAAAAGAAAAAGATGCCAATAAAAAATGGCCAAGGAGTATTTGGCCCTAAAGCTGGGATAGCACTAAGAGCTGGTTGAAGCAGGGTACATCTTGCAAGTTCTCAACTCCAAACCTATCATCCCCATCTGAGACCTCATTCTACAGATGCTTCTGTGTGTTGAATTAAGAAAATTCACCTGGGTGGCCCAGTCAGTTAAGCATCTGACTTCAGCTCAAGTCATGATCTCACAGTTTGTGTGTTCGAACCCCACATGGGGCTCTGTGCTGACAGCCTAGAGTCTGGAGCCTGCTTTGGATTCTGGGTCTCCATCTTTCTCTCTGCCCCTCCCTTGCTCGCACTCTCTGTCTCAAAAATAAACATTAAAAATTTAAGAAAACTCAAGCATTTTCTAGAGCTTGCAATTCACTAACTGGAGCACAATCCAACCAAATTTTAGTCTTTTTTCTTCTTTTTTAAAATATCATGCCAACTATTGTTGGTTGTAGGAGAGGCCGATTAAATATTTTTTAAATTCCTTATTGGGAAAAATACAAAGATACAATTTACAGGCTGAAGAATGAGGAACTACTCTTGATGGAATGTGAGAATTAATGCCTGGAAAGCTGAGGTTCTAATTTGGCAACCCAGTCACACTATCTCAGAACATTCTTTTAGAACATTTTATTAAAGTATTTGTAAGACTCCTGAGGATTTATCCTAAGGCTATACCTGTAGACATATGTGCCGGGTTATCCATTATAGCACTGTTTGTAATATATAGCAAAGATTGGGCACAGCCCAAGGATTCATCAATAGGGGAATAGTTAAATCAACTATGACAGATCTTGCAGTGTAATGCCATGCAGCTGTTTAAAAGAATGAGGAAGCTCTCCTAGTACTGATAGGAACGATCTCCAAGATACATTGTTAGAGGGAAAAACAAGATCCAGATCAGAGGATAAAGTAGGCCACCTCTTGTGTAAGAAGCAGGAAGAGAAGAAATGTAAGAATTGCTTGTATCTGCATGAAGAAACACTAGAAGGATACGTAGAAAAATCAGGATAGTCATCTGTACCTACCAGGGTGGGTGGGGGTAGCGAACTGGGGGCACGCAGGAAAAGAGAAGACTATTCATTGCATACCTTCTTCTTTGGATTTTTGAAATGTGAATGTGTCAGTTGGTCAAACAGAAGTTATTAAATAAATACCAAAATGAAAACAAGCTTGAGAAAATTCGGGAGTCATACAGTCATTTCATAAAAGCTGCAGTTGCAATTAAAATCAAAACAAAACCAAACAAAACATCCTGAATCTATCCTCAACCAAGGGCATACTGTTGGTAGGTTTGAGTAGGGGGCTGCACAGCAGAAGCCTAGACCGTATGGACTCTCATACTTGTTAGCTAAACATCTTGCCTCTCGGCCCAATCTTTAGCATCCTTACTCTTTTTCTGTATCTCTTTCCTCTCCTCTTAAAAGAAGTAACAAATCAGAGATCCTGGAAGATGCTGCGGACAGCTATTATACTTCATTCATAAAGAGCTCAGCTAAACTGGAGTGAGGATTACTGCACATATTCACAAGTGTTGAGAAAGTCCCCTGGTAATTTTCCCAAGAAGACAGGACTCCTGGCTCACTTGGCTAGACTGGGCTAGGGCAGTCCTTGATGCTTTCATAACCTCTCCATGGCTCTGTAATTGTGCTTAAAACCTCCTACAGAAGTCCTCCTGGGGTGGGAGGCAGTCCTCTCCACGAGACTGTGAGCTTTTTGAGGCCAAGGACTTTGTCTTATTCACTGAGCTTTGTATTCTCAGAGCCTAGCATGGAGTCTTCACAGGTGCCCTGTGGACTCAGTAAACTGAGCTTTCATCCACCTAATGGCTTGGCTTAGATTATACTCCTGAACCATCTTTAATGTTTTTCCCCCAATTGGTGTCATTAAATCCATCAGTAAGACTTGTCAGTCCTATTGCCAAACATACTCCCAAACCTACTACTCTTTACCATCCTTAGCACTACCACCCTAATCCAGACCACCAACAGCTCTGCTCTGGACTAAAACAATTTGTCTACCTTCTAATCTGCTCTCCTACCACCCCCAGAATGTATTCTCCATTCACAGTTAGGGTTATCTTTTAAAAACTAAATCACATCACATCACATTCCTACTTACAATCCTTCAGTGGTTTCCTATCACAATTAGAATAAAAATTTAACTCTTTACCTGACCTTCCAAGCCCTACATGATCCCGCCCCTGTCTGCTTCTTTGACTTAGCCTCCTACCACTGCCCCTCACTTCCTCTACTCCACACAGGCCGCCTTTTATCCTTTCATCTACTTTGCTCCTGCCTCAGGGCCTCTGTCTGTGCTCTTCCCTTCACCTGGAAGGCTATTTCCCCTTCTTTTTGTATGGCTGCCTCCTTGTCATCACTGATACTCTACACCACTTTCTCAGAGAGGCCTTCTCTGACCATTCCAGTTACATCAGCTGCACCCTCAATGTTCTTCTATTTGTGGCACCTTTAACTGTATAGATTAACATCTTACTTGTTGGTTTGTGCTTATTGTCCCCACTATAATGTAAGTTCTGTGAAGTTTCTTATTTTCCATCTATAACAAGGGCTTAGAACAGGGTTGGGCACATAATGGCTCTTAAAAGTTTCTGTTAAATAAATGAAGGCATTTAACATTAATCGTGGATACAATATTTATTTCATTTCCTTAGAGACCTTTTAATGAGCTTTTATTTAATTGAAAAAGCAATGAACAATTATAAAAAGAAATAAGGATGTCCTGATTGGCTTTGGAAGAAACACTGTAGACAGTAGAATTGATAGTTAATTGAGAGAATATGATCCTACCAAAAATGATAAATTATCATAAACCAATCTAGGCAACGAGAAGGCCATGCACTGTGTCAGGTGGATGAGCAGATGTTGGTTTGGTACTCAAGAAGTACAAAACCCATGAGAAGATACAGCTTTGTAATTTTAATATCTATTATCTGATTACTGCAAATCGTGTTCACATTTATGATGATTTGATCACAAGAGTCCTATGAAGTAGGATATTATTCTAGTTGTTATTACCATTTCACAGATAAAATCATTGAGGTTCAGAGAAGTTATGTCATTTGCTTTGCATAACACAGCAAGCAATGAATGAGATTTTTAAGTCAGACTCAGATCTTCTGACTCAGCTCTCTTCTATTTCACCACTCGGTCTATTCAGTGTGATAAACACATGTGCAACATGGTATGGGAGGTCAAGTGTAAAAGAGAGAGACTATTTGTATCTGGAGCTGTCTGGGAAGGTTTCATGAAGAAAAGTCATATAAATGGGGCTATGAAAGGTAAGCAGGAGTTTTCAGGTGGAGGAGGAGGCACGTTTCAGAATCATATCTGATGAAAAGCACAGTGGAATGAAAATGTGGCAAAGAGCAGAGAAGTCCAGATGGGGAAGTTGGACCATATTGTTAAAGATTTTCAGTGCCATTTTTATGCAGTTAGGCAGTCCCTGAAAGCAAAGGATTGAAACAGTCAGATCTGGGTTTTCAAAACAAAATTAAAGTGGCAGATTGGTGGATGAATTGGAGCATGAACAAATAAGTTAGGAGTTTTTTGGTGATCGTGCAAGCAGGGTAAGTATCTAAATGAGGATACTGGAAATGCAAAGGACTGATTTAAAAATGTTTGTGTGAGTAAGACTCACTCCTGGGGAGGTGTAAGAGAGGGAGGAGTAAAGATTATTTTTAAAAATTTCTAGCTTATGTGACTTGGTAGATGATTATCTCAACCAAATTGAAGAATACAGAAAAATGATTTCAGAAGGGAATTGGAGATGGGGTTTTCTTGTAGCAAAAATAAGCACTGTCTGCTTTATCTTTCAGTCATGTTTGGTTTGAGGTGCTTGTTTGCAACATCCAGGTAGATATGTCAAAGGTAGCTAAAAATATGGGCCTAGACTTAAAAAACAAGATTGAAGCTGGAGATCTAAACTTTAGAGTCATCAAAATGCAAACTGTATTAAAATTCCTATGGAAAAGGGGCAAGAAAGAACTTCTAGGGATGATGGAAATGTTCTATTTCACGATTATGGTAGTGGTTACAAGGGCATACAGGTCTTCAAAGATTTTATTGAAATCTTCAATCCCTTAAAAAAAAAAAAACAGCACTAAATATAAAGGCAAACTGCCTTGTACAACACACTGGCTGTTCCAGAAGCCAGTACTAGATATGCCAATTTATGGGCCATTTCGGAGTTCTCCATTCAAATCCATATTCCCTACCTAAAATACCCTCCTCTCTCATCAGCCCACCCTTGTACGACCGGGGTTGACTTCTGCATTTGGAGTAGCTGAGACAATAAAAGTACTTGAAGAATACAATGTGACATTGCTGAACAAGAAATCTCTCCTTATTGATTGATCTTAGACTTATGGCCAATTTGGCTTCTTCATTTGGCACCATTCCCTCAGCATCACTTCTGAATTGTCCTTAAAGTGCTCAACTTAAAATCTACTTTGTACAAAAAAAAAAAAAATTTTTTTTAATTTGGTAGAAAGAGGTGAAATCTGACACCTATATTCATCTACCAGTGTGGACACATCCACCATGAGTATATAATCACCAAATCTGTATATTTCTGTTGGAATCACAGTTCTGTTATTTACTAAGTCTTTGATACCTTGATGAAAATGAGGATAACGAAACCCACTTTGCAGGGTGGAAGGAATTAAGTCAGCACATCTGAAAGTGCCCAGTTTGGTATTGAGTAGGTGCTCAACAGAAGGCAGATGTCTTGTTAAGCCTAACTATACTTTCTGAATTAGACCACATCATAAATTTTCTGAAAGTAGAAACAGTTTTCTGCTCTTTATATCCCACCCTAATATATCCTCAGTAGACGTTGTGGGATAATGTTTAGGAAGCTAGCAGGTCAAGGATAAAGTTGTAAAAGATTTACACAATAAATCATAGATGAGACCATTCTGGGTAGATGGGGAAAAAAAGAAATTGATTCAGAGGTGGTGGCAAAGGTCCCTCACATTTCCTCTTTCCATTCATTTAAATTTTTATCTTGCCAAAAAGAGGGGACGGAAGGTCTCATCTTGACGAGTGGAGCTGCAAGACCGGTGCCAATACACCTGGTCTTGATTCATGCCAGCTGGGAGAGGAGCTTGGCTTCTCAGTGTTTTACTACTGTGGTTTCCTGGGCTGGGCAGCTGGGTGCCTAATAATGATAAAAACCATAATAATACTTCATAATTACGCACTGCCCTTTGCCAGAACTTGGATTTAATTACAATGACTATGACGGAACTGGCAACATCTCGCTCCCTGTTGGGGTGCAATACCCAAGGGCCTGGAAATACAAAGTGAAGTGGCAACTGCAACCTTCTCTTGCAGGGCCTATCCTGGCAATTTACCCAGAATGCTCTAGGTTTAAAGCTCATCATCAGAAACAAAGAGTACTTTTGAATTGTCCACATGTACTTGGCACTATCAAGTAAAATAGTGTTTATGAAGCAACTACTGCCACTCACGGGGCACAGCATCATGGAAGCCCAGGCCCGGAAGGGACCAAAGGAGGTGATCTCATTCATCACTCCACCCTGCCGTGACATACCACTGCCAGTACACTCTAACAGCTAAGTTCACTGACCTTCCCATTCTGATTTGGGCTGGAGATGCTTTTGTGGCAACCTGATTCCGGTGTCCGGGAACTTCCCATTTAACACTCATTTTGTGAGCACCTATTCTGAGCCAACACACTGTGGAGGCATGAAGATGTATAAGGTATGATCCCTGCCCTCAAAGTAGCTTATCTTCTAGTTGAGGGGTTCATATGCAGGCAGCTATAATATAGAGGGAAGGCATGACAGATGAAGGGGAATGAAATTAAACTCCAGGTGAAAGTATCAGGGCCATTCCCTCTTCGAGAATAAAAAGAAAGGATAAGATACGGGGTGTGGGTGGGGAGGACTTGAGGTGAAGAGATACACAATAATTTAGGAAGTTCTTACAGGTTTCCCTATTGGTTTTTGTTGTTTGTTTTGTTTTTTGTTTTTTATCTTTATAGCACTTATCACCCCCTGAATACTTTTGTTCATTTATTAGTTTACTCGTATACTGTTTGTCTCACCCCATTCAGGAACCTTGCACTTTGGTTCACCACTGTATCCTGAGTATCTCAATGCCTGGAACATGGCAAAGTGCTCAGTAAATATTGGCCTAATGAATAAGTGACCCAGGTGAGGCAGTGGATTCCCTCTAGAAATAGAGGAAAGGGCATCCAGTAAATATAATCAACATGACAAAGTTAGAAAGGGTAGGGAGGGTATTTACAGCAGTGAGGGAGTAACATGGAGGATTACTCTCAGGTTCCTGGTTCTGGACTTGGGTGAGTGGTGATGACATTATCAAAGAAGATAAGGAGCCGAGAAGAAGCAGCAAATTTTGTGGACTTATGAGCATATCTGAGGTCTGAGTTGGACAGGTCATAATGAGGTTCAGGTGGAGATGTCCAAAAACACTTAGACAAACAGATCTGGACCTCATTAAAGGTACACTCAGCCATCAAAAATGGTTAGGTCATCTAGTGTGCAGTAGAATGACTTGGTACCTACTGAGGAGAGGACTGGGGATCAGCTCTTGGAACTCTCTTAAAGAGCCAACAGATAACAGATTTAGTAAGGTTAACAATCTGAGTGTTTAAGGTCTCAGGGAAACTGGGATGAGGGGTGCATTGGGGAGCAGAAAAAGCTTAAAGAGGGATGTACTTCGTAGAGTTTCCTGCAATGGAGATCAAATAAGAATGAAAAAGTGACCCTTGAACTTGGCCATATGGATGTCACTGATAGCCTTAAGAGGAGCACTTTCAAGTGGACTAGCAGGGAATTTAATTTAGCCTGTACTTGAAGCATGAATTGAACAGGGACTCATGGGCAAATTGTGTTTTGTTTTGTTTTTGTTTAAGTTCGGAGGCGTTTGAACATGATCATGGTTATGTTCAACAGAGAAGTGTTTAGTAAATTTGTGAATGACGGCACGGTTTCTAAAACGCCAGATGTAGAGTCCTGCTGGCGTCACAATGCCTCAACTATGCTTCTACCCTTTCAGCCATTTCTAGGGCGGGGGCCCATCCATGTAAAGTGCAGGCAAAAAGTGGAGGGCCATCACCCCTCCACCAGTTCTGGGAGTCATGCTTGTGACAGAGGGGAGCAGGGATGGGACTACTTGAATCAAATGAAGTGCCCAGTTTTCCGTGGATCTTGGAATTTAGTAACTGGGTGGCTCCATGCTGGAGGAAGACAGGGAGACTCATTCATATTTTCCGACCCGGCACTCACGGCCTCCATTCATCATTTTTCCTTTCCTTTTCCCTAACAGAGTTTAAGCCAGGGACAAAGCTTTCTTCCCTCTCCCAACTCAGGTTAACCTTCCGCCCCCGAGCCCACCGATGGCCCTTCTCCGACCACGTGACTCTTCGCAGCCCCCGTGACTCGCCGCCTCCGACCCCTCCCCTCGGGCTGCAGCCCTCTTTACCCCGCCTCTCAAGCCCATGTGACCGCTTCTTTCCTACCTGACTGGCTCCTTCCTTTCCCCCGGGCCGGACCGGCCGCCTTCTCAGCTGCCCGACTCCAAAATGGCAGCCGCGCACAGCCCGCACCCGAACGGCTGGACCTCCCTGACTCCCGGGCCGCCCCCCTCTCGCTCCCTGCCTCCCTCCTTCGGCCTTCACCTACACGCCTCCGGATTGGCCGCTAGAAATCCCGCCCCTCCAGAGCCCCGCCTGCTATTGGTCACGGTAGGCTGCCCTTCAAAGAGGCGTGCCCCACCGCCCCCCGCCCCGGGAGGTATTTTCCATTCCGGTGGGGGTTGGGGGGGGGGGGGGAGGGGAAAAGGGTGAAGGGGGGAGGCGGCCAGGGAAGGGGGTGGGGGCCTGGCGGGGGCATCCGGCTGAGCTGGGGTCCCCGCGCTCCCTCCTGAGGAAGCGAGACTGCGCTCGAACAGGCAGTCGGAGGAGACGGGACGGGACTGGCGGGCGAGCAGGCGGACTCGCCCTCTCGGTGACTGCGCCGTCCGGGCCCGTCCGCCTGGCCGCAGGTGCCCCTGAATGAGGCCGCTCCGCGCGCCCCGACCGGTGAGTGTCCCCGCGGCCCGCGCCTGGCCCGGCCAGCCCCCGCTCCCCGGCCCCCGCGCCAGCGTTAGCGGCCGCCTGCCGGTTCCCCGGTGCCCGCGCCCGGCACAGTCCGCCTCCGGCCGGCGCCTCCACACCGGGGCAGAGGCAGCGCCGGCCCTCGGGCCGGGAGGAGGACGGCGGGCGGGGGACCGCGAGTCCGGGCCGCGAGCCCTGTGCAGACCGCGCCATGCGTAGTGGGGCTTGTGCTTAGTAGGCTCTCGAAGCATTTCTGAGGAATTGTTTTGCTGGTTGGAGGGATGTTGGGTGCCTAAGGGGAAGGGGGTCGTCCAGGGCTAGTTGGAGGGCGCTGGCGATCGGGGTCGTGAGAGGCCACAGAGACTGGGGGGGGGGCAGTTACGCGCCCTGTGGGGAACGGGCCACCGGCTAAGTCACTTGGGCTCCAAGGCTCCGATCCGGGGGGTCTTCAAGGTCAACAAGAAGCGGTCCACTGGGAGATGAGAGAGAGAGCTGGGGAGCTTAGATGGGGGAAGTGACTGGAGCACCTCCGGGGGTTTAACCCGAGGTGGAAAGGGGTGCGCAGGCGGCTGCTGGAAGACCCTTCAACTACTTGGAACTCCTACGATTGTTTGGTGCTGAGATTTGGGCATTCAAATAGCTGAAGCGAACTGACTTTCTGGAGAGGGAGTTGCATTTACAGAAGGATGCTACGAAGCAGTTTAAGTACACATGTCGGTTTGTTTCCGAACTTTGAAAGGCTGGGGGATTGGATTCGTGAGGTGATTTTTGACATTTTACTTTGGCATTCCAACCAAGAGGAGGCTTGCTCCTGGAACTTGTCAGTTATCCTTCATGTACAAAATGTATGTATGTGTTTGGTGTATTACCAGTTACTAGCTTTGCTGGAAATGCCTATAAGTGTACCTTGAAATTCTTGTAGCTGCCTCTACATCTGCTGAAAATCCTTTCTTCAGCTCTCTCATTCTATAGCG
This sequence comes from Panthera uncia, assembly GCF_023721935.1. Lineage (NCBI taxonomy): Eukaryota > Metazoa > Chordata > Mammalia > Carnivora > Felidae > Panthera > Panthera uncia. The sequence continues at coordinate 64,512,365 of NW_026057578.1, forward strand.
GTGGGTTACTTCTTCCTGACTTAACATTTAGAGTAGACTGTACTGTTAGAATTTGCTAATGACTTTATTCCAGAAGATAATATGGAATTTGCTACTGACTTTATTCCAGAAGATAATATTAAGTAATTCAATTCGCACGCTTTCTTTCCCTGGCTTTTAATTGTTTCTTTACAAGGTCATCTTTAAGTATTGTACTGGAAAGATACTGGTAAGCTAGCAGCTCTAGAAAGCAATACTGAAATCAGGTTGAGCTGACAGTTGGAATATTAATGTCAGATCCTTAGTTTAATTTTTATAACCTTGTATTTGCATGACACTCTTGAGAATGGGTAAGGAACACAGAAAATGCACACCAGGGTTAGGCAGTGGCAGTCCACAGAATCTACCTCTGGCACCCCTTTGAGGTTCTTCAGGTCACTGAGAAGAGGAAGCTAAGAATTGCATAGCTAGATCATGAATCTTTTAAATATTTTCTTAATCATATGTATGTTATCTTACTAATTCCTCACAATTTAAAAAAGGAAAGCTTTTTTTTTTTTTTTTTTTTAGGAAGTACTTAAACATATTTGAGAAAATTTGTTGGTGATACGTTGCCTGTAATGTAATTCATCAGAGAAAAATGTTCTGCAAAAAAGTATTAATATTTTCATTTGGCACCTTTTTAGTTCTTCAATAACTGATGGATAATTACAAATTTTCCCCCTATTGTCCTTGAATTTTACTATTTGTCCTTAGGGAGAATGTACTGGCACACCAAACAGTAGCCTAAAATATTGAAACCTAACACCTTTTAGCATTATAATAGCTTCTACATTATTCACCTTGAAACTCATCTATGGGAAACGAGTGGTCGGGAAGGCTTTCCCTTATCACTTTAGTTGAGAATGGGCTGTTTTTTTTGTAGAACTAAGGAAAAATAATGTTTAATGCCTGCAGTGTAATGATAATAACTAAGTAGAATGAGAATGGGAAGCTTGGAAAAAAGATATATGTACAGGAGTCACATTTCTTTTAGAGCTGGAAGAGTAGACCGTGGAGATGATTATTTTACAGATCAGGAAACCAAGGCCCAGAGCAGTGAAAGGGACTAGATGACTAGTTAGTGACAGAGCCCGGATGGGTGGGCAGGTCTCTGGACTCTCATCCAAGGTTTTTCTATATTATCACATTCACGTTGTTTATTTCTAAAGAGTTGTAGTGCCAGCTATAAATGGTGTTTGGATTATTTGTGATGTTGTTCTCTGTTAAGGATGGGGAAGTTTGAGTTGACTACTTTTATACATGAAATGATGTAAAACTGGATGAGCTTTTATTGAAAAGTTTTAAACAATATGCTGCATTGTTAGTGGAAGTGCTGATATTTCTCGTTGGAAAGAGACAAACCATCATTTCATCTAGATTAAAATATTAGATGGACTTCTTAGAGCAGGTTAGTGTTCTGTCATTTTTATTCTAAAAATAAATTGCTTACAAGATTTTCAGAATTCAAAAGGCTCCTGTGTCTTAAAAGTAAATTATATGAAAATTATTCTCAGGAAGTGTGGGGGTTATGTTAAAACGGATCTTAGTACCTTTAAAAATAAGAGCAGTAATAGAATTACATGATGATCATGAACACATAATTTCTATCATAGTTGTAATAGAGAAAGACTGGCTTTGTATCTCAGTCGCTTAATAACATTATGATCTCTGGCAAGTGATTTAACCACTGTGTACCTAGGTTTCCTCATCTGTAAAGTGAGGGTAGTAAAAGTACCTACCTCTTAGGATCGTGGTGAGGATTAAACGTCTTTCTTTCTAGGGCACCTGGGTGGCTCAGTCAGTTGAGCATTGGACTTTGGTTCAGGTCCTGATCTCACAGTTCGCGTTTTCAAGCCCCGCATGGGGTCACTGCTATCATTGCCAAGTCCACTTAGGATCCTCTGTCCCCACCTCTCTCTACCCCTCCCTTGCTCATGCTCTCTCTCTCAAAAATCAAAATAAATATTTAAAAAAATACACTAAAAAAAGTGTTGGGAGGCACACTGTAAGAGACTCTTCAATGCGGAGAACAAACTGAGGATTGATAGGGGCTGTGGGGTGGGGAAAATGGGTGATAGGCATTGAGGAGGGCCCTTCCTGGGATGAGCCCTGGGTGTTTTACGTAAGTGAGGAATCATGGGAATCTACTCTTGAAGCCAAGACTACACTGTGTGTTAGCTAAGTTGACAATAAATAAAAAGAAATAAAGTGCTAACAAGAAAAAAATAAAAATAATAAAAATAAATAAATAAAAAGTGTTTCTTTCCTTAGCACACAGTAAAGGTACAAAGGGTACGGATAATAGACACCATTCTTTATGGTTCATTAGGTGTATACAGGCACTTGTATGCCCATTTGTTTCTTTGCTATTAATGAAGTCACTTTGAGACTACAAAAAATTCCTAGATTAATACATGATCACATAATTGTCTTAAGGGGCGCTTAGTGCAAATGATGCCCTCATGTTGGTTTTCTCCGTCTTCTGCTCATCTTGGACCTTTAATTAGGTATGCATATCAAGTTGGAATGTGCATTTATCTAAATGTCATTTGGAGACCCTTGTTGCAGTGACATTATTCTAGAATCAACATGCCAATAACTGATTTGTAGGTATTCTAGTGAAAATGTAGTGAGTTCCAAAGGCTAACTGGGTAAGCTTAAGTGAGGAAATTTATAGGATCTATTATTAATTGCAATTGCTTTCGGTCAATGAAGCTGATGACTTCATTTATAATGCTGTTGGGTTTTAGTGATAAAATTTGTGTAATTCCAATTTTGTAGCATTTTGTTCTTTTTACTTTGCTGTAACCCTGGTCTAATTAGTGTCATGAACATGTGGTTTAGCAAATGTTTTTTAATATGACGGTGGTGGGCTTCTTCTGTCTGTTCTTTGGTTCTGCCCTGCCAGGTTCTTCTGTTGCTTTTATAGCAGCTTTTCTTCTGCTTATAGTCCCCTTAACTTTAGTTTTCATGCTTCTTTGCCTCCTGTCAGAAACATGTAAATTCCTCCTGTCTGTCGCACATGGGCTCACTTTTTTTATGCCTCTTTTTAAACATTAACTTCAATTATTTAAAAAAATGTATATCACATAATGTTTTTAATTGCCCTTATTTGTAGAGTCTCATTGAATTGAGTGCATTTTACAGTTTGCAGATTAAAATCAGAAACAAGTGTAGCACAAAAGCATTTTTATAATGTTAGTAGTAGATTCATGCTATTTTGTTTCAGCTCTCAGGCATTCTGTTGGTACGTACTTCAGGTGATAAATACATGGGTCATCCCTTTAGTTGGAAGTAATGCATTACATGGAGCCATCAAAAGCTTCCAAGATCACATTTTGAGAGTGACCAGCTCCTACTAATCTTTTTTTGATTAACTATTAGATTATGCAATTAGAATTTATTGGATATTTTTGGAATCATGAAATGCTTTTAGGAATTTTGTAGAACTTAGACATGCAGATCTTTTCTTTAGATCTATTACATAATCTAATTATATGAACAAAATATTTATTTAAATGTGGTTTCAGAAGATATTAGAAATACCATGTTTTAATAAAATATAACCGATAGTTGCTCAATTTTTCATTAAGTTGCAGTTTTCTTTATATGTTTAAAAATAATTATGGCATTGTGAGTTGCCTATTATTCATATTTAAAATTCATGGACACAAGGACTGAATAGTTATGGACCACTCAAACTACTTTCTTAGCTTCAGTGTAGTTGTTAGAGAATGACTGAGGGAAAATATGAATCATTTGCTTTACTCAACTTAATAAATTTCTTTTTCTGAATTAGCCAAGTATCTTATTTTAGGGAGAAATGGCAAAAGGCTTTTGAATCTGGTTAGAGCAGAAGTAATCTTGAAGGGTAACTAGCAGGACTGTTGATTCATGTTAATGTTGGGTAAGTTTACATCTGAATTTAACTGAGAATTAGTTACCTGCCTTTATTGGACATGTAGGTGAAAAATTGTAAGGAATGACTTGAGAGAGACCATAATCATAATGACAGTTATTGCTAAGTACGGTAGAGTAAGAATATATTTCTGTAGTTTCCCTAATGATAGTCCATAAGCATTTTACTTATGTGATGTTTAACACCAAAAGTAAATTTACCTTTGATGAGATGTCATACAATAATCTTTTATCAAAGCTGATAAGAAGAAGCAGTGAGGAAGATAATTTGAAAAAATATTTTTGAAATTGTGTGTCTGCTCTGGGATTGTCTTCAAATTATGACTTCCTTATTTTATTTGAATTCTCCTGTAACAGGAATAATATCCAGTCTTTCTATTCTGGGCAAGATTCTTCAGTTAGAGTGGTAATCAAGTATTGATATACTGTATTTCAAGCAATTAAAAAGGATAGATGCGTACTTAGATAATACATATACTCAAAATGGAACATGGAAGGTAGAATGGTGGAACAGAATTAATTTGGGAACTGAATTTCAAGCCTTCATGTAACCTTGAGATAAGGGAGTTAAGAATTGGAGGTTGGATAGAGAAAAATGTGGAGGAAAATGAGGATTTTATAGAAGTTTAGCCCTAACGTAGGTCCTGGGTTCTGCAGATTAGCATGTCTTTGTATTAGGAAAACTGGTGACATATCTCAAAGCTGGAGAATAAACTTATTAGACATTAAATAAAAACGTTGGGAGAAGTCCAGGTATTTTTTTAAGGGTTAAAATATGCATGTAGCCAAAGGGGAGCTTACTTATCTAATTATTTAGTCTTTGACTTTGGTTATTAACATGACAACAGTAGTCCAGCCTCATTGCCCTTCAAGTGATCAGTGCTTGGACCAATTTTATTTAACATTTTTATAAATTATTTAAAAGACAGACTGGCAGTGCAAATTGCCAGATTTGCAGTTGACTCTGTGTGTGTTCCAGGTAGTTGAAAGCCAGGCAAACACGGAGAAGCTACAGGAACATCCTTTGATGAGTTTCCATGCAGCAGAGAACAAGATAATGCATTTAGGAGGAGATACTCCAAATGGTATTTACAGGACCTGAATTGTGACCCAGGAAGGGGATCCAGAAGTCATGGAGATAACTTCTTTGAAGGCATTTATTGTTGTTGCTGCTGGGCCACAAAGTCCTGGAACATGTTGAGGGCTGTTGGGCATAATTCTGAAAACAAAAATGATGTACATGAAAATAATTATGAAAGAGATTACCGATTTCTGACTCTTTAGTGTGTTCCAGGCTAAGTGATTTGCTGTCATTTTTTTCATTGTATTCTCTTAATTCTGAAATGTAAGTGACATTATCCAGTTTTATCAAAAAAGGAAATTTGACTTAAGGAGGTTAAGTGACTTTCCCAAGTCACCCAGTGTGTAGTAGAGTTGGGACAAAGGTCCTCATCTCTTGATTGTTAATCCTAAATGTTTCCCAAGATATTAAGAGGTATCTTTTAAAATTTATAACAGTTTAATTTAGGGTTTATGAAATGCTGTTTTACTCCTTTGCTCTGGCAGCTTTGGATGTCGTTACCAGGAGAGATCATATCTATGTATTTTGAGAGGATTTGGAGACATTCCTCAAATTCCTGATTTTTTTTTATTTTATTTTTTATTTTTTAAAATTTACATCCAAATTAGCATATCAAGTTCCTGATTTTTAAGGAAAGGTAAGGTAAGGGATAGTTTGGTGTACAGATTTACTCTAGAAATTGGAAAATCAGCACAGGCCATGCATTAAATGTTTCTCCTCTTCACTATAAAATGTTGGATCATTAATGGGCATTAATAAGGAAAATCTTGTTTGGTGGAAAAGACATTAGAGTAAGAGTCCAGATACCTGGATTTTTCTAGTGGTATGAAATAGTGGTGTGAAAAACATTAGGATAGCATTGAAATAGTAGTAATATTCTTGCTCTGGGAGTAGGGGAAGACTTGAGATTGGTCCTGAGAGATGAGCAGGTGAAGAGGAGTTGTGGAATTCTAGGCAGAAGGAATAGCAATATGTTAGATGAATAACTGAACTTTTTTGAACTGGGATTTCCTCAAACTTGAGTTAAATTATAAGAAAGTATCTTAAATTTTACTAAGATGGGCAGCATCTGCTACATATTGTTAACCTTAGAACTAAAACTGACAGTTATTTTACTGGCAAAAATGGGTTTACCTGGAAATAACAATTGCAATCCAGGACAAGCAAGCTATAGCAAAACTACAAGCAAGTCTGGAAAACAAAAAAGAAGACCTCTTTTTTATGGCGAAAGGAGAAAGTAGGAAAGCTGCTAGGAAACAAAAAGTTCATTGGAGTAAACTAGGAGTTGGCAGTATGGTGGCCTCTCATTGGCTGAGTTGTGACAGTCTCTCATTGGCTGGGCTGTTGCCCCTCTTGCTGGGATAGTAAAGTAGCAGCTAAAGGAGTACAGACTTGGAAGGTCCTCTCTCTTTTTGGGTCTGCAATTGAAGTGAGTGGTAGGCGTGTGAGCTCCCCCTGCTGGCCCCTGACTCCATTCTAAGTGAGGTTTCCTTGTTTCCTTTTAATTTTCACAGTATAACTCCCCCTCCCCCACGCCCCCATCCTTGATATTTGTTGATTTTGGAAAAAAAATGAAGTTGCAAGAATCAAGTGAGTAAGTATATGTGAAAATACTTCATAAAATTTTAGGTTCTCTACCAATTAAGAGTGATAGAGGAATACTAATGTTCTTGTGAAGAGTGGACAGACAGGGTGCTGTGAATACCAAGATGGCAGGGGGAGGATAGTACCAGAGGAGAAACAGCAGAAATGGGAAAGGGAAGTGTTAAAGATAAAGGAAAAGGATAGATGTGAGAAAACTTGAATTATAGTTCTCTTTGTGCCTGTCAATCAAAAGAAAGGTAATAAGTCTGTAACTGAAGACTTTTAACATTAATTTATTGTAAGGAAGAAGCTCAGCAGGTGGTTAAAACATTTTATTCACTTTTCCATTTAGTCTACACTGACCATGTTAATAAGGCTATGAAAATAAGCTAATTGAGAGTTGGCTGTATCTTCTGATTATTTCTTCACTCATTACTTCTGTACAGGTTTAGCTAATGGCTTTAAATAGTATAAGGGTGATCATAAAAATAAAGCAAGCTGGACTGAGTTTCTGTTTATTCTAGATTATTAAAAATGAAAGGGCATAGTGTGCTAAGGAGAAGGGTGAAATTTGATCTGTCAAAATGAGTACAAAAGAAAATTAGGAAATCCAATTAGAATCAAGGTAGAATGGGAACAAATTGTTAATGGTCTTATATACCATACTAGGAGTTTGGATTTTTATTTTGTTTTATAAGTGGGGAAGTGACACAAATAGTTTGCTGTTGTAGAAAACCAGTTGGTTACAGCAGTAATAAAGAGAATAGTTTGGAGGAATAGAGATTGGAGACATTTATTCAACAAGTAATGCATATGGCAGGGTGAGTGAATGGGGCATTCTCTCTGGCCTCTGATAGGTAGATCACAAGCAGGGATGCCATTTAAGGCTCTGCACTAAATCAGGAAAGAGATTATGATGGTCTGAATTAAGGAATTTGTAGTGGGGATAGAAACAAGAGCACTGATTTCACAGATTATATAGGAGTTTAAATCTTCTAGACTTGGTTAGTGTTTGGAAGTGATAGAAACTGAAGATGAGTTTAAGGATCTTGACTTGGAAGTTGAATAATATGTGCAAGTTTGAGAGGGGGTAATACTGGGTTTGCTTTCAGGTAAGTAGTTATACTTTTTAGGTAAGTAATAACATGACCAAGATATCAGTTGGAAATACAGGTCTAGCTCAGGAGTATGGCCAGGTTTATAGATAGGATTTGGAAGGCAAAAAGTTTATAGAGTTGAAGCTTGTAAAATTAAGTGAATAATAACCATAATTCCTAAATAATAATGTATGCAGAACAAAAAGTAACTGCAAATTTGGTATTTAGTTCAAGAGTGGAGACATTTTTTAGTGTTTACCTTTTGCCTCCCTCAACTCAACCTCCCCCCCACCACCAAATAGCCTTACAAAGAATATGTAGAAATATTTGCTGCCAGAAAGCCAGAAATATTTTAGTGTCCTTGAAACAGTGTGCTGTAGTACACTGGCCATCCCAATACAACACAAGGAATTCGTAACAAATGCACTTTCTTATTCCTCACTGAAAGTCTCTTTGGAGTCTTGTTTGCTTCCTTGGGCTGGTGAGGTAGTCTGAACAGATACTGAAGCCTGAAGGCATTTTTTTTCGCCTTCTTCAAAAAATCTAGTCCAGAGGAGTCCTAATCAACCATCTCTTTGCCTCTCTTTCTCTCCTGCCCCTCTAGCACTATAGAGCTTAAGGTTCTGGCAAATAGAATGCATTCCAAGAGGGAAAAGTAAAAACATCACAAGAGAAAGAACCTTGAAGAGAACTGTAATCTTTTCAATTCTCTTCCAAAGATTCTCCTCTCTAAGCCAGGGGATGGAGTTGGTGAGTCATTAAGAGGAGGTGTCCAAACTCTGTAAAATAAATAGCCCATCTATTAGGAGCAAGATCTTCAAGTGCTGAGGGAATTTGGAAGGAATCTGAGGTGGTTTTGCACTTAGTGGAAAAGATGAGTTTTTGGTTCAGTTTTAAAGGAGGTAGAAAGTCAGGGCTGTACAGGAAACAGTAAGAATAACACTACTAAGAGGTGGGGAAAACTGTACCAAAGAAGTAGAACATTAAGAAAAAAAGCAAAGGAACTGGTCAACAGGATTCCTTATCTAAAATGCATAGTTTAAGTTGGAATTGATGAGAAATTAGGGTAGTTAGAGGACCAAAGACTAAAATTTGGAACTGGAAGTCCTTGAAGCACATCAGTAGAAAATTCAACATGAACAGAGGACTATTGTAACCATAATTGTAATTGCAATTAAGCACCTAAGGAAAATGACAACTGTTACATACAATTTATGGTTGTATATGGCACTAATTAATTTATAAACTACCTAAATCTCTTATATTTCCCCTTTTTGTTTTCTTATTATGTATGTGCTTCTATAGCAGTGGTTCTCAAACTTTCTTGGGCATAAAATTTATGCAAAGCCCTTCTTTAAAATATAGACTCATCCATGTTACATGGAACAATAGTTCCTTTCAGTTGCTGAATCGCATTCCATTGTATAGATATGCTGTAATTTATCTGTTATTACTGTGGGAAAGAATTATTTCCAGTCTTCAGCTATTAAGACTAAAGCTCCTATGAGCATTCTTGTACAAGCCTTTTGTGACACATATATTCTTTACTTGTGGATGAATGAATACCTAGAAGTCAAAACTGCTGCATTATAGGATGGATGAATGTTTAACATTATGAGAAACTGACAGAACAGTTTCCAAGGTGGGTTTACCATATTATATTCCTACCAACAATGTCTCCTCTTCTTTTCTTTTATGGAAGAGTTTGGGTACAATTGATGTTCTTCCTTAAATGTTTGCTAGAATTCACCAATGAAGCTATCTGGGCCTGGAGGTTTTTTTGTTTGTTTATTTGTTAAAGGATTCAGTTTGTAAATGAATAAATATAAGACAATTGAGATTTTGTTTTTCTTTTTATTCCTCTTTTGGTAATTTGTGTCTTGAGGCATTTGTCCATTTCACCTAATTTATCAAATTTATCATTTTGAAAATACACATTTTATGAAAGTGTTTTCTTTTAATGTCAGTAGCATCTGTACTAATGTCCCCTCCTCTTTCATTCCTGATATTAGATGCATTTTCTCCTTTCCTCCCATGATTAGTCAAGCTAGGAGTTACCAATTTTATCAGTCCTTTCAAATCGGCTTTTGGTTTTGTTGATTTTCTCTGTGGCTTATCTGTTTTCTAAGCTTATGAGTGGAGCTCTTTCATTAATTCCTTATCCCATCCTTACTTCGGGTTAATTTGTTATACATTTTTTAGCTTTTAAGGTGAAAGCTTAGAGCATTGATCTAAGTTAGGTTGATCATTGATTTAAATTTTTTTTATGCATTATCAACTTTTAAAGCTATGCATTTTCATTATTTCATTAAAAATATTTTCTGTTTTCACTTGTAATTTTTTATTTGACCCATGGTTTGTTTTGAAGAGTGTTGTCAAATAATTTCCAAATGTTTGGGATTTTCCAGTTATTGTATTACTGTTTTCATTTAATGGCATTTTGGTCATAGAACATACCCCTAATAATTTCAGTGGAGGGGCTTTTGGGTGGCTCAGTTGGTTAAGTGTCCAACTCTTGATTTCAGCTCGGCAAGATTTCGTGGTTCACGAGTTCAAGCCCTGCACTGGGCTCTGTGCTGATGGTGTGGAGCCTGACACCCTCTGTCTCTGCTCCTCCCCTGCTATGTCTGTCTCTGTCTCTCTCTCTCTCTCAAAATAAATAAATAAACTTAAAAAATTAAAAAGAAACATTTCAACACATTTAAGCTTTTTGATTGTTTTATGGCCCAACATGTGATGTATCTTGGTTAATGTTCTGTGTGTACTTGAGAAGAATGTATCTTCTGTTGTTGGGTGCCATGTTCCATAAGTGAGTTAAGTTAGGGTGATCTCTGTATTTTCTCATGTTTTTACCAATTTTCTGTTTACTTGTTCTATCAAGAAAAGAGTTGAAGTTTTCACCTATGGTTTTGGATTTGTCTGTTTCTCCTTTCACTTCCATCAGATCTGTTTCATGTTTTAAGCACTGTTACGTGTGTTACAGCACATTTAGGATTGTTAAGGTTGTTGATGAATTCACCCCTCAGTCATCATGAAATATCCTCTTTATCTCTGGTAACGTCTCTTGTTCTGAAGTCTCTGTGTGTGATACTAAATTTATGAAATTTAGAAATTTATTATATTTCTTTTAATTAATATTTGCATGGTATATATTTTTCCATCCACTTTTAACCTATTTATGTCATTCATATATAAAGTGGGTTTTTGGTACACAACATGTAGTTGAGTCTTGCTTTTTTATTTAGTCTGACAACTTCGTAAGTTTGGTATGTTTAGACTCTGAGTTGGCAAAACTATGGCTGGCAGGCCAAATTTGGCCTATTACCTGTTTGTGTACATGTTTTATCAGGACACAGCTGTGCGCATTCATGTACATATTGTTTATGGCTGCTTTTGTGCTGTGGTGTCAAGGTTAGGTAGTTGGGACAGAGACCATATTGTCCTTGAAGCCTAAGTATTTTCTGGTTCTTTTTGTTTTGTTTTATTTTATTTTGTTTTAATTTACTTATCTATTTTGAGGGAGGGGGAGAATGGGGGAGGGACAGATAGAAGCAGAGAGAGAATCCCAAGCAGGTTGTGCACTGTCAGCACAGAGCCCCACACGGGGCTTGATCTCACAAGCCATGAGATCACAACCTGAACCAAAGTCAAGAGTCAGACAGACGCTCAACCAACTGAGCCACCCAGGTGCCCCATCTGGTTCTTTCCAGAAAAAGTTTGCCAACCTCTAGTTTAGACCATTTACATGGTCTTGGTTTTCTATTTGCTTTTAGATGGGTTCTTTTTAAAAGGTTTTTTTTGTTGTTGTTGTTTTTTTAATATATTTTTGACAGAGAGAGAGAGACAGAGTATGAGCAGGGGCGGGGCAGAGAGAGACAGAAACACCGAATCTGAAGCAGGCTCCAGGGTCTGAGCTGTCAGCACAGAGCCTGACACAGGGCTCAAACTCATGAACCGTGAGATCGTGACCTGAGCTGAAGTTGGACACTTAACTGACTGAGCCACCCAGGTGCCCCTTAGATGGGTTCTTTTTTTTTTTTTTTTTTTTCAACGTTTTTAATTT